>NC_057804.1:1097537-1360024 GCF_018294505.1 Triticum aestivum
TTTTGGCCGGTTCTGGCCCGGTTCGTGGGCTATTACTCACGGTTTTGGGGTCCCAAAGCATTTTACCTGGTTGTCCAACCCCAAGGTGCGCTTACGTGTCGGTCATAAACACTCACAGTTTTGGCCGATTCTGGCCCGTTTCGTGGATTATTACTCACTGTTTTGGGGTCCCGGAGTGATTTCGATGATTAACAAACCCCGGGGTGCATTTACGTGTCGGTCATCAACACTCACTATTCTGGTCAATTATGGCCATTCCATGGACTATTACTCACTGTTGTGGGATCCCAGAGTGATTTCCACCATTAACAAACCCCGAGGTGCGTTTATGTGTCGGTCATCAACACTCGCGGTTTTTGTCGATTCTGACTCGTTTCGTGGACTATTACTCAATGTTTTGTGGTCCCAAAGCGATTTCCATGATAGTCGAACCCCAAGATGTGCTTACGTGTTGGTCGTCAAGAATCGCAGTTTGCGCCGATTCTGGCCCGTTTCTTGGACTATTACTCAGTTTTGGGGTCCCAGTGTGATTTCCATGATTGACGAACCCCGGGGTGCCTTTACGTGTCGGTCATCAACACTCACTATTTTGGCCGATTCTGGTCCGTTTCGCGCACTATTACTCACCATTTTGGGGTCCCAGAGTGATTTCCACAATTCACATTCCCAGGAGTTAGTTTATGTGTCTGTCATCAACACTCACAGTATTGGCCAATTCTGACCCGTTTCGTGGACTATTACTCACTATTTTGGGGTCTCGGTGTGATTTTCCATGATTAACGAACCCCGGGGTGTGCTTACTTGTCGATCATCAATATTCACAGTTTTGGCCAATTCTGGCCCGTTTCGTGGACTAATACTCACTGTTTTGGGGTCCCGGAGTGATTTCCACGATTAACGAACCCCGGGGTGTGTTTACATGTCAGCCATCAACACTCACAGTGTTGGCCGATTCTGGCCCGTTTCATGGACTATTACTCACTGTGTTGGGGTCCAGGGTTGATTTCCACGATTAACGAACCCTGGGGTGCGTTTATGTGTCGGTCATCTACACTCACTATTTTGGCCGATTCTGGACCGTTTCGTAGACTCACCGTTTTGGGGTCCCAAAGCGGTTTCCATGGTTATCGAACCGCAAGGTGCGCTGACGTGTTGGTCATCAACACTCACAGTTTTGGCCGACTCTGGGCTGTTTCGTGGATTATTACTCACTGTTTTGGGGTCCCGGGGTGATTTCCATGATTAAGGAACCCCGGTGTGCGTTTACATGTCGGTCATCAACACTCACAGTTTTTGTACATTCTTGCCCATTTCATGGACTACTACTCACCGTTTTGAGGTCCCAAAGCAATTTTCATGATTGTTTGTGTGCTTACGTGTTGGTCGTCAAGACTCGCAGTTTGGGCCGATTTCTTGGACTATTATGAGTGAGCCACGGTCGGAGTGAGTGATCAGCCATGACCCAGTAAGGATCATGGCGGCGAGGAGCGGCCGGGGCGACGAGGTGGTCGCGGACGCCAAACATGCCTGCAATGGTGAAGAAGAAGCAGCACCATTGTGCGTAGTTGCCGGTGTGGATTTCCACGGTGGTAGGGACGTGGCGCTCAGTTTTGGGGTCCCGAAGTGATTTTGACGATTGACGAACCATGGGGTGCGTTTACATGTCGGTCATCAACACTTACAATTTTGGCCGATTCAGGTCCGTTTCGTGCAGTATTACTCACTGTTTTGGGGTCCCAGAGCGATTTCCACAATTGACTATCCCCGGGGGTGCGTTTACGTGTCCGTCGTCAACACTCACAGTATTGGCCAATTCTGACCCATTTCGTGGACAATTACTCACCGTTTTGGGGTCCCGAAGCGATTTCCATAGTTGTTGAACCCCAAGGTGCGCTTACGTGTTGTTCATCAACACTCACAGTTTTGGCCGATTCTGGCCCGTTTCATGGACTATTACTCACTATTTTGGGGTCCTGGAGTGATTTCCACCATTGACGAACCCCGGGTGTGTTTACGTGTCAGTAATCAACACTCGCGGTTTTTGTTGATTCTGGCCCGTTTCATGGACTATTACTCACCGTTTGGGGGTCCCGAAGCATTTTCCATGGTTGTCGAACCCCAAGGTGCACTTACGTGTCGGTCATCAACAGTCACTGTTTTGGCAGATTCTGCCCGTTTCATGGATTATTACTCACTATTTTGGGGTCCCGGAGTGATTTCGATGATGAACAAACCCCAGGGTGCGTTTACGTGTCGGTCATCAACACTCATGGTTTTTGTCGATTCTCACTCGTTTTGTGGACTATTACTCACCGTTTTGAGGTCCCAAAGTGATTTCCATGATTGTCGAACCCCAAGGTGTGCTTACATGATGGTCGTCAAGACTCACAGTATGGGCCGATTCTGGCCCGTATCTTGGACTATTACTCAGTTTTGCGGTCCCGAAGCGATTTCCATAGTTTTTGAACCCCAAGGTGCGCTTACGTGTTGGTCAACAACTCTCGCAGTTTTGGCCGATTTTGGCCCGTTTCTTGGATTATTCCTCACAGTTTTCAGGTCCTGGAGTGATTTCCACAATTGACGTTTACGTGTCAGTCATCAACAATCACGGTTTTTGTCGATTCTAGCCCGTTTCGTGGACAATTACTCACCGTTTTGGGGTCCCGAAGCGATTTCCATGTTGTCAAACCCCAAGGTCCGCTTACGTGTCGGTCATGAACAATCACGCTTTGAGCCGATTCTGGCCCGTTTCTTGGACTATTACTCAATTTTGCGGTCCCAAAGTGATTTCCACAGTTGATGAACCCCGGGGTGCGTTTACGTGCCGGCCATTAACACTCACAATTTTGGCCGATTCTGGTCCGCTTCGTGCACTATTACTCACTGTTTTGGGGTCCCAGAGCGATTTCCACGATTGACGATCACCTGGGTGCGTTTACGTGTCCGTTGTCAACACTCAAAGTTTTGGCCAATTCTGGCCCGTTACATGGACTATTACTCACAGTTTTGGGGTCCCAAAGCGTTTTCCATGGTTGTCAAACCCCAAGGTGCGCTTACGTGTCGGTCATCAACACTCACAGTCTTGGCCGATTCTGGCCCGTTTCGTGGACTATTACTCACTTTTTTGGGGTCCTGGAGTGATTTCCATGATTAACGATGTCGGTCAACAACATTCGTAGGTTTGGCCGATTCTGACCCGTTTCGAGGAGTAATACTTACTGTTTTGGGGTCCCGGAGTGATTTCCACGATTAACGAACCCCGGGGTGCATTTATGTGTCGGTCATTAACACTCACAGTTTTGGCCGATTCTGGCCCTTTTCGTGGACTATTATTCACGGTTTTGGGGTCCCAAAGCGTTTTCCATGGTTGTCGAAGCCCAAGGTGTGCTTACGTGTCCGTCATCAACACTCAAAGTTCTGGCCGATTCTGGCCCGTTTCGTGGATTATTACTCACTGTTTTGGGGTCCCGGGGTGATTTCGACCATTAACGAACCCCGAGGTGCGTTTCCATGTCGGTCATCAACACTCGCGGTTTTTGTCGATTCTGACTCGTTTCGTGGACTATTACTCAATGTTTTGTGGTCCCAAAAGAGATATCCATGATAGTCGAACCCCAAGGTGTGCTTACGTGTTGGTCGTCAAGAATCGCAGTTTGGGCCGATTCTGGCCCGTTTCTTGGACTATTACTCAGTTTTGGGGTCCTAGAGTGATTTCCATGATTGACGAACCCTGGGGTGCGTTTTCGTGTCGGTCATCAACACTCACAATTTTAGCCGATTCTGGTCCGTTTCGCGCACTATTACTCACTGTTTTAGGGTCCTAGAGCGATTTCCACAATTCACATTCCCCAGGGTGCGTTTACATGTCCGTCATCAACACTCACAGTATTGGCCAATTCTGACCCGTTTCGTGGACTATTACTCATCGTTTTTGGGTCCTGAAGGGATTTCCATAGTTGTTGAACCCCAAGGTGCACTTACGTGTTGGTCATCAACACTCACAGTTTTGGTCGACTCTGGCCTGTTTCATGGACTATTACTCACTGTTTTGGGGTCTCGGTGTGATTTTCCACGATTAACGAACCCCGGGGTGCGCTTACTTGTCGGTCATCAACACTCACAGTTTTGGCCGATTCTGGCCCGTTTCGTGGACTAATACTCACTGTTTTGGTGTCCCGGAGTGATTTCCACGATTAACGAACCCCGGGGTGTGTTTACATGTCGGCCATCAACACTCACAGTGTTGGCCGATTCTGGCACGTTTCATGGACTATTACTCACTGTTTTGGGGTCTAGGGGTGATTTCCATGATTAACGAACCTCGGGGTGCGTTTACGTGTCGGTTATCTACACTCACTATTTTGGCCGATTCTGGACCGTTTCGTAGACTATTACTCACCGTTTTGGGGTCCCAATGCGATTCCCATGGTTGTCGAACCGCAAGGTGTGCTGACGTGTTGGTCATCAACATTCACAGTTTTGGCCAATTCTGGGCCGTTTCGTGGACTATTACTCACTGTTTTGGGGTCCCAGAGAGATTTCCATGATTAAGGAACCCCGGCGTGCGTTTATGTGTCGGTCGTCAACACTCACTGTTATTGTCGATTCTTGCCTGTTTTGTGGACTATTAATCACGTTTTGGGGCCCCGGAGTGATTTCCAACATTAACGAATCTCGGGCTGCGTTTACGTGTCGGTCATCAACACTCGAAGTTTTGGCCGATTCTGACCCGTTTCTTGGACTACTACTCACCGTTTCGAGGTCCCAAAGTGATTTTCACGATTGTTGAACCCCAAGGTGTGCTTACGTGTTGGTCATCAAGACTCGCAGTTTGGGCCGATTCTGGCCCGTTTCTTGGACTATTACTCAGTTTTGGGGTCCCGAAGTGATTTTCACGATTGACGAACCCTGGGGTGCGTTTACGTGTCGGTCATCAACACTTACAATTTTGGCCGATTCAGATCTGTTTCGTGCAGTATTACTCACTGTTTTGGGGTCCCAGAGTGATTTCCACATTTGACGATCCCCGGGGGTGCGTTTACATGTCCATCGTCAACACTAACAGTTTTGGCCGATTCTGACCCGTTTCGTGGACTATTACTCATTGTTTTGGGGTCCTAGAGTGATTTCCACGATTAACGAACCCCGGGGTGCGTTTATGTGTCGGTCATCAACACTCACAGTTTTGGCCGATTCTGGCCCGTTTCGTGGACTATTACTCACCGTTTTGGGGTCCCAAAGTGTTTTCCATGGTTGTCGAACCCCAAGGTGCGCTTACGTGTCGGTCATCAACACTCACAGTTTTGGCCGATTCTGGCCCGTTTCGTGGACTATTACTCACTGTTTGGGGGTCCCTGTTGGGGAACGTTGCAGAAAATTAAAAATTTTCCTACGGTATCACCAAGATCCATCTATGAGTTCATCTAAGCAACGAGTCAAGGGAGATGCATCTACATACCACTTTGTAGATCGCGAGCGGAAGCGTTCAAAAGAACAGGGTTGAAGTAGTCGTTCTCGTCGTGATCCTATCACCGGAGATCCTAGCGCCGAACGGACGGCATCTCCGCGTTCAACACACGTACGGAGCGGATGACGTCTCCTCCTTCTTGATCCAGCAAGGGGGAAGGAGAGGTTAATGATGATGGCTCCAGCAGCAGCACAACGGCGTGGTGGTGGTGGAACAGCAGCACTCCGGCAGGGCTTCGCCAAGCACGTGACGGAGGAGGAAGAGGTGTAGCAGGGGGAGGGAGGTGCCAGAACTTCAGGGTGCGGCTGCCCCCTCCCCCCTTCCTTTATATAGGCCCCCAGGGGGGGCGCCGGCCCTGGGAGATCCAATCTCCCAGGGGGCGGCGGCCAAGGGGGTTGGAGTACCCCCCAAGGCATGTGGGGCGCCCCCCCCCCCACCCTAGGGTTTCAACCCTAGGCGCAGGGGGTAGGCCAAGGGGGGCGCACCAGCCCACTATGGGTTGGTTCCCCTCCCCACTTCAGCCCTTGGGGCCCTCCGGGATGGGTGGCCCCACCCGGTGGACCCCCGGGACCCTTTCGGTGGTCCCGGTACAATACCGGGTGACCCCGAAACTTTCCCGATGGCCGAAATATCACTTCCTATATATAATTCTTCACCTTCGGACCATTCCAGAACTCCTCGTGACGTCCGGGATCTCATCCGGGACTCCGAACAACATTCGGTATGCTGCATACTCATATTCATACAACCCTAGCGTCACCGAACCTTAAGTGTGTAGACCCTACGGGTTCGGGAGACACGTAGACATGACCGAGACGGCTCTCGAGCAATAACCAACAGCGGGATCTGGATACCCATGTTCGCTCCCACATGCTCCTCGATGATCTCATCGGATGAACCACGATGTCGAGGATTCGAACAACCCCGTATACAATTCCCTTTGTCAATCGGTACGTTACATGCCCGAGACTCGATCGTCGGTATCCCAATACCTCGTTCAGTCTCGTTACCGGCAAGTCACTTTACTCGTACCGTAATGCATGATCCCGTGACCAAACACTTGGTCACTTTGAGCTCATTATGATGATGCATTACCGAGTGGGCCCAGAGATACCTCTCTGTCATACGAAGTGACAAATCCCAGTCTCGATCCGTGTCAACCCAACAGACACTTTCGGAGATACCTGTAGTGCACCTTTATAGTCACCCAGTTACGTTGTGACGTTTGGTACACCCAAAGCACTCTTACGGTATCCGGGAGTTACACGATCTCATGGTCTAAGGAAGAGATACTTGACATTGAAAAAGCTCTAGCAAAACGAACTATATGATCTTGTGCTATGCTTAGGATTGGGTCTTGTCCATCACATCATTCTCCTAATGATGTGATCCTGTTGTCAATGACATCTAATGTCCATAGTCAGGAAACCATGACTATCTGTTGACCAACGAGCTAGTCAACTAGAGGCTCACTAGGGACATGTTATGGTCTATGTATTCACACGTGTATTATGATTTCCGGATAATACAGTTATAGCATGAATAAAAGACAATTATCATGAACAAGGAAATATAATAATAACCCTTTTATTATTGCCTGTAGGGCATATTTCCAACAGTCTCCCACTTGCACTAGAGTCAATAATCTAGTTACATTGTGATGAATCGAACACCCATAGAGTTCTGGTGTTGATCATGTTTTGCTCGCGAGAGAGGTTTAGTCAACGGATCTGCGACATTCAGATCCGTATGTACGTTGCAAATATCTATGTCTCCATCTTGAACATTTTCACGGATGGAGTTGAAACGACGCTTGATGTGCCTGGTCTTCTTGTGAAACCTGGGCTCCTTGGCAAGGGCAATAGCTCCAGTGTTGTCACAGAAGAGTTTGATCGGCCCCGACGCATTGGGTATGACTCCTAGGTTGGTGATGAACTCCTTCACCCAAATAGCTTCATGTGCTGCCTCCGAGGCTGCCATGTACTCCACTTCACATGTAGATCCCGCCACGACGCTCTGCTTGCAGCTGCACCAGCTTACTGCTCCACCATTCAACATATACACGTATCCAGTTTGTGACTTAGAGTCATCCAGATCTGTGTCGAAGCTAGCGTCGACGTAACCCTTTACGGCGAGCTCTTCGTCACCTCCATAAACGAGAAACATGTCCTTTGTCCTTTTCAGGTACTTCAGGATATTCTTGACCGCTGTCCAATGTTCCTTGCCGGGATTACTTTGGTACCTTCCTACCAAACTTACGGCAAGGTTTACATCAGGTCTGGTACACAGCATGGCATACATAATATATCCTATGGCTGAAGCATAGGGGATGACACTCATCTCTTCTTTATCTTTTGCCGTGGTTGGGCATTGAGCCGAGCTCAATCTCACACCTTGCAATACAGGCAAGAACCCCTTCTTGGACTGATCCATTTTGAACTTCTTCAAAATCTTATCAAGCTATGTGCTTTGTGAAAGACCTATGAGGTGTCTCGGTCTATCTCTATAGATCTTGATGCCTAATATATAAGCAGCTTCTCCAAGGTCCTTCATTGAAAAACACTTATTCAAGTAGGCCTTAATGCTGTCCAAAAGTTCTATATCATTTCCCATCAAGAGTATGTCATCTACATATAATATGAGAAATTCCACAGAGCTCCCACTCACTTTCTTGTAAACGCAGGCTTCTCCATAAGTCTGCATAAACCCAAACGCTTTGATCATCTCATCAAAGCGAATGTTCCAACTCCGAGATGCTTGCACCAACCCATAAATGGATCGCTGGAGCTTGCATACTTTGTTAGCATTCTTAGGATCGACAAAACCTTCCGGCTACATCATATACAGTTCTTCCTTAAGATGTCCATTAAGGAATGCCGTTTTGACGTCCATCTGCCATATCTCATAATCATAGTATGCGACAATTTCTAACATGATTCGGACGGACTTCAGCTTCGCTACGGGAGAGAATGTCTCGTCGTAGTCAATCCCTTCAACTTGTCGATAACACTTAGCGACAAGTCGAGCTTTATAGACGGTAATATTACCATCCGCGTCCGTCTTCTTCTTAAAGATCCATTTGTTTTCTATCGCTCGCCGTTCATCGGGCAAGTCTGTCAAAGTCCATACTTTGTTTTCATACATGGATTCTATCTCGGATTTCATGGCTTCAAGCCATTTGTTGGAATCTGGGCTCGCATCGCTTCTTCATAGTCCGAAGGTTCACCGTTGTCTAACAACATGATTTCCAGGACAGGGTTGCCGTACCACTCTGGTGCGGAACGTGCCCTTGTGGACCTACGAAGTTCAGTAGCAACTTGATCCGAAGTACCTTGATCATCATCATTATTTTCCTCTTCAGTTGGTGTAGGCATCACAGGAACATCTTCCTGAGCTGCACTACTATCCCGTTCAAGAGGTAGTACTTCATCGAGTTCTACTTTCCTCCCACTTACTTCTTTCGAGAGAAACTCTTTTTCCAGAAAGGATCCGTTCTTGGCAACAAAGATCTTGCCCTCGGATCTTAAGTAGAAGGTATACCCAATGGTTTCTTTAGGGTATCCTATGAAGACGCATTTTTCTGACTTGGGTTCGAGCTTTTCAGGTTGAAGTTTCTTGACATAAGCATCGCATCCCCAAACTTTTAGAAACGACAGCTTAGGTTTCTTCCCAAACCATAATTCATACGGTGTCGTCTCAACGGATTTAGACGGTGCCCTATTTAAAGTGAATGTATCTGTCTCTAGAGCGTATCCCCAAAATGATAGCGGTAAATCGGTAAGAGACATCATAGACCGCACCATATCCAATAGAGTGCGATTACGATGTTCGGACACACCGTTACGCTGAGGTATTCCAGGCGGCGTGAGTTGTGAAACGATTCCACATTTCCTTAAGTGTGTACCAAATTCGTGACTTAAGTATTCTCCTCCACGATCTGATCATAGGAATTTTATCTTTCGGTCACGTTGATTCTCTACCTCATTCTGAAATTCCTTGAACTTTTCAAAGGTCTCAGACTTGTGTTTCATTAAGTAGACATACCCATATCTACTCAAGTCATCAGTGAGAGTGAGAACATAACGATATCCTCCGCGAGCCTCAACGCTCATTGGACCGCACACATCGGTATGTATGATTTCCAATAAGTTGGTTGCTCGCTCCATTGTTCCGGAGAATGGAGTCTTGGTCATCTTGCCCATCATGCATGGTTCGCATGTGTCAAATGATTCATAATCGAGAGACTCCAAAAGTCCATCAGCATGGAGCTTCTTCATGCGCTTGACACCAATGTGACCAAGGCGGCAGTGCCACAAGTATGTGGGGCTATCGTTATCAACTTTACATCTTTTGGTATTCACACTATGAATATGTGTAATATTATGTTCGAGATTCATTAAGAATAAACCATTGACCATCGGGGCATGACCATAAAACATATCTCTCATATAAATAGAACAACCATTATTCTCGGATTTAAATGAGTAGCCATCTCGTATCAAACGAGATCCAGATACAATGTTCATGCTCAAACTTGGCACTAAATAACAATTATTGAGGTTCATAACTAATCCCGTAGGTAAATGTAGAGGTAGCGTGCCGACGGCGATCACATCGACCTTGGAACCATTCCCGACGCGCATCGTCACCTCGTCCTTCGCCAGTCTCCTTTTATTCCACAGCTCCTGTTGTGAGTTACAAATGTGAGCAACAGCACCGGTATCAAATACCCAGGAGTTACTACGAGTACTGGTAAGGTACACATCAATTACATGTATATCAAATATACCTTTAGTGTTGCCGGCCTTCTTGTCCGCTAAGTATTTGGGGCAGTTCCGCTTCCAGTGACCCTTCCCCTTGCAATAAAGCACTCAGTTTCAGGCTTGGGTCCATTCTTTGACTTCTTCCCGGCAACTGGCTTACCGGGCGCGGCAACATCTTTGTCGTCCTTCTTGAAGTTCTTCTTACCCTTGCCCTTCTTGAACTTAGTGGTCTTATTGACCACCAACACTTGATGTTCTTTCTTGATTTCAACCTCTGCTGACTTCAGCATTGAAAATACTTCAGGAATGGTTTCACCATCCCCTGCATATTGTAGTTCATCACAAAGCTCTTGTAGCTTGGTGGGAGCGACTGAAGGATTCTGTCAATGACCGCCTCATCCAGGATGTTAATGTCCAGCTGGGACAGGCGGTTGTGCAACCCAGACATTTTGAGTATGTGCTCACTGACAGAACTATTTTCCTCCATCTTACAATTATAGAACTTGTCGGAGACGTCATATCTCTCGACCCGGGCATGAGCTTGGAAAACTAGTTTCAGCTCCTCGAACATCTCATATGCTCTGTGTTGCTCAAAATGCTTTTGGAGCCCCGGTTCTAAGCTGTAAAGCATGCCGCACTGAACGAGGGAGTAATCATCAGCACGAGACTGCCAAGCATTCATAATGTCTTGGTTCTCTGGGACGGGTGCATCACCTAGCGGTCCTTCTAGGACATATTGTTTCCTGGCAGCTATGAGGATGATCCTCAGGTTCCGGACCCAGTTCGTATAGTTGCTGCCATCATCTTTCAGCTTGGTTTTCTCTAGGAACGCGTTGAAGTTCATGTTGACACGAGCGTTGGCCATTTGATCTACAAGACATATTTGCAAAGGTTTTAGACTAAGTTCATGATAATTAAGTTCATCTAATCAAATTATTGAATGAACTCCCACTCAGATTTGACATCCCTCTAGTCATCTAAGTGTTACACGATCCGAGTCGACTAGGCCGTGTCCGATCATCACGTGAGACGGACTAGTCATCATCGGTGAACATCTCCATGTTGATCGTATCTTCTATACGACTCATGTTCGACCTTTCAGTCTCTGTGTTCCGAGGCCATGTCTGTACATGCTAGGCTTGTCAAGTTAACCCTAAGTGTTCTGCATGTGTAAATCTGTCTTACACCCGTTGTATGTGAACGTAAGGATCTATCACACCCGATCATCACGTGGTGCTTCGAAACGACGAACTTTAGCAACGGTGCACAATTAGGGGGAACACTTTCTTGAAATTATTATAAGGGATCATCTTATTTACTACCGCCATTCTAAGTAAACAAGATGCATACAACATAATAAACATCACATGCAATTATATAGTAGTGACATGATATGGCAAATATCATATAGCTCCTTCGATCTCCATCTTCGGGGCTCCATGATCATCTTCGTCACCGGCATGACACCATGATCTCCATCATCATGATCTCCATCATTGTGTCTTCATGAAGTTGTCACGCCAACGATTACTTCTACTTCTATGGCTAACGCGTTTAGCAATAAAGTAAAGTAATTTACATGGCGTTCTTCAATGACACGCAGGTCATACAAAAATAAAGACAACTCCTATGGCTCCTGCCGGTTGTCATACTCATCGACATGCAAGTCGTGATTCCTATTACAAGAACATGATCTCATACATCACAATATATCATTCATCATTCATCACAACTTCTGGCCATATCACATCACATGACAATTGCAGCAAAAACAAGTTAGACGTCCTCTAATTGTTGTTGCATCTTTTACGTGGCTGCAATTGGGTTCTAGCAAGAACGTTTTCTTACCTACGAATAACCACAACGTGATTTTATCAACTTCTACTTACCCTTCATAAGGACCCTTTTCATCGAATCCGCTCCAACTAAAGTGGGAGAGACAGACACCCGCCAGCCACCTTATGCAACTAGTGCATGTCAGTCGGTGGAACCGGTCTCATGTAAGCGTACGTGTAAGGTTGGTCCGGGCCGCTTCATCCCACAATACCGCTGAAGCAAGATAAGACTAGTAGCGGCAAGCAAGTTGACAAGATCTACGCCCACAACAAAATTGTGTTCTACTCGTGCAATAGAGAACTACGCATAGACCTAGCTCATGATGCCACTGTTGGTGAACGTTGCAGAAAATTAAAAATTTTCCTACGGTTTCACCAAGATCCATCTATGAGTTCATCTAAGCAACGAGTCATGGGAGATGCATCTACATACCACTTTGTAGATCGCGAGCGGAAGCGTTCAAAAGAACGGGGTTGAAGTAGTCGTTCTCGTCGTGATCCTATCACCGGAGATCCTAGCGCCGAACGGACGGCACCTCCGCGTTCAACACATGTATGGAGCGGATGACGTCTCCTCCTTCTTGATCCAGCAAGGGGGAAGGAGAGGTTGATGATGATGGCTCCAGCAGCAGCACAACGGCGTGGTGGTGGTGGAACAGCAGCACTCCGGCAGGGCTTCGCCAAGCACGTGACGGAGGAGGAAGAGGTGTAGCGGGGAGAGGGAGGTGCCAGAACTTCAGGGTGCGTCTGCCCCCTCCCCCCTCCCTTTATATAGGCCCCCAGGGGGGGCGCCGGCCCTGGGAGATCCAATCTCCCAAGGGGGCGGCGGCCAAGGGAGGTGGAGTACCCCCGAAGGCAAGTGGGGCGCCCCCCCCCCCCCACCCTAGGGTTTCAACCCTAGGCGCAGGGGGTGGGCCAAGGGGGGCGCACCAGCCCACTATGGGCTGGTTCCCCTCCCCACTTCAGCCCTTGGGGCCCTCCGGGATGGGTGGCCCCACCCGGTGGACCCCCGGGACCCTTTCAGTGGTCCCGGTACAATACCGGGTGACCCCGAAACTTTCCCGATGGCCGAAATATCACTTCCTATATATAATTCTTCACCTCCGGAACATTCCGGAACTCCTCGTGACGTCCGGAATCTCATCCGGGACTCCGAACAACATTCATTATGCTGCATACTCATATTCATACAACCCTAGCGTCACCGAACCTTAAGTGTGTAGACCCTACGGGTTCGGGAGACACGTAGACATGACCGAGACGGCTCTGGGGCAATAACCAACAGCGGGATCTGGATACCCATGTTGGCTCCCACATGCTCCTCGATGATCTCATCGGATGAACCATGATGTCGAGGATTCGAACAACCCCGTATACAATTACCTTTGTCAATCGGTACGTTACATGCCCGAGACTCGATCGTTGGTATCCCAATACCTCGTTCAGTCTCGTTACCGGCAAGTCACTTTACTCGTACCGTAATGCATGATCCCGTGACCAAACACTTGGTCACTTTGAGCTTATTATGATGATGCATTACTGAGTGGGCCCAGAGATACCTCTCCATCATACGAAGTGACAAATCCCAGTCTCGATCCGTGTCAACCCAACAGACACTTTTGGAGATACCTGTAGTGCACCTTTATAGTCACCCAGTTACGTTGTGACGTTTGGTACACCCAAAGCACTCTTACGGTATCCGGGAGTTACACGATCTCATGGTCTAAGGAAGGGATACTTGACATTGAAAAAGCTCTAGCAAAACAAACTACACGATCTTGTGCTATGCTTAGGATTGGGTCTTGTCCATCACATCATTCTCCTAATGATGTGATCCCGTTGTCAATGACATCTAATGTCCATAGTCAGGAAACCATGACTATCTGTTGACCAACGAGCTAGTCAACTAGAGGCTCACTAGGGACATGTTATGGTCTATGTATTCACACGTGTATTACGATTTCCAGATAATACAGTTATAGCATGAATAAGAGACAATTATCATGAACAAGGAAATATAATAATAACTCTTTTATTATTGCCTCTAGGGCATATTTCCAACAGTCCCATAGTGATTTTCGTGATTAATGAACCCCGGGGTGCGTTTACGTGTCGGTCATCTACACTCACTATTTTGGCCGATTCTGACCGTTTCGTGGACTTTTACTCATCGTTTTGGGGTCCCAAATTGATTTCCATGGTTGTCGAACTGCAAGGTGCGCTGACGTGTTGGGCATCAACACTCAAAGTTTTGGCCCGTTTCATGGACTATTACTCACTGTTTTGGGGTCCTGAAGTGATTTTCATGATTAATGAACCCCCGGGCGTGCGTTTACGTGTCGGTCATCAACACTCACTGTTTTGGCCTATTCTTGCCCGTTTCGTGGACTATTAATAACTATTTTTGGGTCTCAGAGTGATTTTTAGCATTAACGAATCTCGGGGTGCGTTGACGTGTCGGTCATCAACACTCACAGTTTGGCCGATTCTGACCCGTTTCTTGGACTATTATTCACCATTTTGTGGTCCCAAAGCGACTTCCATGGTTGTCAAACCCTAAGGTGTGCTTACGTGTTGGTCGTCAAGATTCGCTGTTTGGGCCGATTTTGGCCCGTTTTTTGGACTATTACTTAGTTTTTGGGTCTCGAAATGATTTCCACGATTGACGAATCCCGGGGTGCGTCGTGTCGGTCATCAGCACTCACAATTTTGACCGATTCTGATCGGTTTCGTGCACTATTAATCGTTGTTTTGGGGTCCCAGAGTGGTTTCCATGATTGACGATTATGGTGTGCGTTTACGTGTCCGTCGTCAACACTCACAGTTTTGGCCAATTCTGACTCGTCTCCTGGACTATTACTGATTGTGTTGGGGTCCCGAAGCGATTTCCACAGTTGTTGAACCCCAAGGTGCGCTTATGTGACGCCCCCGATTCAATCGTACACTCATCATGCACGCAAATGTGTACGATCAAGATCAGGGACTCACGGGAAGATATCACAACACAACTCTACAAATAAAAATAAGTCATACAAGCATCATATTACAAGCCAGGGGCCTCGAGGGCTCGAATACAAGAGCTCGATCATAGACAAGTCAGCGGAAGCAACAATATCTGAGTACAGACATAAGTTAAACAAGTTTGCCTTAAGAAGGCTAGCACAAACTGGGATACAGATCGAAAGAGGCACAGGCCTCCTGCCTGGGATCCTCCTAAACTACTCCAGGTCGTCATCAGCGGGCAGCACGTAGTAGTAGGCACCTCCGGGATAGTAGTCGTCGTCGACGGTGGCGTCTGGCTCCTGGACTCCAGCATCTGGTTGCGACAACCAGGAAGAAAGGAAAGGGGAAAAAGGGGGGGAGAAAGCAACCGTGAGTACTCATCCAAAGTACTCGCAAGCAAGGAACTACACTACATATGCATGGGTATATGTGTAAGGAGGCCATATCAGTGGACTGAACTGCAGAATGCCAGAATAAGAGGGGGATAGCTAATCCTGTCGAAGACTACGCTTCTGGCAGCCTCCGTCTTGCATCAAGTAAAAGAGAGTAGATTGAAGTCCTCCAAGTAGCATCTCCAAGTAACATCTCCAAGTAACATCTCCAGTAGCATAATCCTACCCGGCGATCCCCTCCTCGTATCCCTGAGTGAGAGCGACCACCGGTTGTATCTGGCACTTGGAAGGGTGTGTTTTATTAAGTATCCGGTTCTAGTTGTCATAAGGTCAAGGTACAACTCCAAGTCGTCATGTTACCGAAGATCACGGCTATTCGAATAGATTAACTTCCCTGCAGGGGTGCACCACATAACCCAACACGCTCGATCCCATTTGGCCGGACACACTTTCCTGGGTCATGTCCGGCCTCGGAAGATCAACACGTCGCAGCCCCACCTAGGCAAAACAGAGAGGCCAGCACGCCGGTCTAAACCTAAGCGCACAGGGGTCTGGGCCCATCGCCCATAGCACACCTGCACGTTGCGAGGGCGGCCGGAAGCAGAACTAGCCCCCTTAATACAAGAGCAGGCTTACGTTCCAATCCGGCGCGCGCCGCTCCGTCGCTGACGTCTGAAGTGCTTCGGCTGATACCACGACGTCGGGATACCCATAACTACTCCCACGTAGATGGTTAGTGCGTATAGGCTCGTAGCCAGACTCAGATCAAATACCAAGATCTCGTTAAGCGTGTTATTATGAAGCAACCGCGGACGCCGACCAGGGCCAGGCCCACCTCTCTCCTAGGCGGTCTCAACCTGCCCTGTCGCTCTGCCACAAAGATCCACACAGAGGGCCGTCGGGACAAAGGTCCTTTCAGCCCCCAATCCGTGAATCACTCGCGGGTACTCTTCGAGCTGACCCGACTTTAGTCACCATCTGTATAGTATGTATGTATGTATAGTATATACCCGTGATCACCTCCCAGGTGATCACGGCCCGATAGTATAGCAAGGTAGACTGACAAGAATGTAGGGCCAATGATGATAAACTAGCATCCTATACTAAGCATTTAGGATTGCAGGTAAGGTATCAACAGGTGTAGCAACAATGTCAGGCTATGCATCAGAATAGGATCAACGGAAAGCAGTAACATGCTACACTACTCTAATGCAAGCAGTATAGAGTAGAATAGGCGATATCTGGTGATCAAGGGGGGGGGGCTTGCCTGGTTGCTCAGACAAGGAGAGGAGTCGTCAACTCCGTAGTCGAACTGGTCAACAGCAGCGTCGGTCTCGTAGTCTACCGAAGAGAAGAGGGGGAAGAAATAATGAATACAGAGCAAACAAAGCATCACAAAATATAACAAGGCAATACGCGATGTTCGGTGTGCCCTAACGCGGTAGTAGGTGATACCGGTGAAGGGGGGAAAACATCCGGAAAAGTATTCCCGGTGTTTCGTGTTTTCGGGCAGAGGAGCCGGAGGGGTAAGTTGCGGGTTCGATAGGTTAGGGGTGTGTGGCGGACGAACGGACCGCGTATCCGGATTCGTCTCGTCGTTCTGAGCAACTTTCATGTTGAAAATATTTTAATCCGAGTTACTGATTAAAAGATATGATTTTTTAAAGATTTTATTAATTTCTGGAATTTAATTAATTATTTAATTTAATTCGAAAATAGATTTACGACGTCAGCATGATGTCATGCTGACATCAGCAGTCAACAATGGTTGACTGGTCAACCTGACCAGCGGGTCCCGGTTGACATTGTCAAAGACTAACTAATCAGGTTAGTTAGTCTAACTAAAATGATTAGGTTTATTAACTACATTTAATTAGGTTAACTAATTTAATTAATTAGTTTAACAGAATTAATTAAGTTAGTTATTTACTTAATTAATTGATTATTTAGTATTTAATTATATTTATTATTATCCTTTTTTTTGTTCTGGGGCGCGGGCCCCGTTTGTCATTGGCCCAGAGGGGCTGATGCGGGTTAGCGGGCGCATGGGCGCGCGGGGGCTGCGGGGCTGCGGGGCGCCCGTTAGCGGGCGGAACCCATGACCCGGCGCAGCAACATGGGTGGTCCACCAGTGGCTAGGCCGGCCGGCCGGAGCGGGGCGGGAGCCGCGGCGGGCGTAGCCGGGCGCGGCCAGAGGCGCTGGCGAGTGAGCGCCGAGGCGCGCGGGTCGACAACGGGAGCAACGGGGGCGGCGGCGAGCGTGCGGCCCAGCGAGTCCGCAGCAGCGGGCGTCGGCCGGAGCACAGCCGCGGACGCAGTGACCACGGGTGCGAGCGATGTAAGTGCGCGGTGAGCAGGGGAAAGAGAGGCGGGGCTCACTGGGGCCGTAGGGCAATGACAGCGGGCGCGAGGAAGAGTCGGGGAGGTCCGACGAGGCGGCATCGGCGAGGGGGATGGGGAGCGCCGGTGACGGAGAGGACCGCGGCGATGGCGTCCGGCGATGGTTCGCAGGGGGGCTCAAGCGGCGCGGTCGATCCCGTGAGGGAGAGGCACAGGAGGTCCGGCGACGACAGCGGGCATCGGGGCGCCGGTGAGGTGCGGCGGGGCGGCGCTCGGCATGGGCGGTGACGACCAGCGAGGAGGCGGGCGGGGGCGAGCTCGCCGGCGTCGGGGAGGCGGAGGGGGTCGGGATCGACCCGCGACGGCGGTTGCTCGTGCTTGGGGGCGACGGAGGGGAGGAGGGGACCCCGGACGGTGGAGAGGAGGATGAGGGGGGGGGGGTCCGGGCGGCAGTGGGGCGGCGGGGGCCGTCGGCGAGGTGGGGGGGGGCGACGGGGGTCTCGCCCCGATCTGGATCGGATCGGGAGGGGGGAACGACGTGGGGGGTGCGGGGGCGAGTGGATAGGGTTTGGGTGGGGGATAGGGTTCGGGGAGGTGGCCTTGTAGGCCAGAGAGGAGGGCCGGCTGGGCCTGGTGGGCCGGCCGGTGCGGAGGCCAGCTGGGCCGCTCGGCCCAGCGTGGGGGGGGGTGTTTCTATTTTTATGTTTTTTTTGTTTTTTTTTTGCTTTGTTTTCTGTTTTCTTTTCTTTATCTATTTTCTTTTCTATTTTATTCTTTTAACTTCTGTTTTACAAAATATAAATACAACTCCTAAATTAATGTTACAATTTATTCTACTGCCCCAAAAAGTTTGACACCTAATAAAAATAGTTTGCATTATTATTAATTATAAAAGGCATTTAATTAATTGTCACAGCTGCTGTTTTAATTACTCTAGAGCCTTTAACATATTATAAAATTGTGGTTTCCCCACAATAATTACCCGTGCATTATTTTGTTCACTCCGAACATTTTAGTTTTAAAATTTGAAGACTTTTATTGTTTGCCTGATTTTGAACTTGAATTTGAATCGTTTTGAACTAACACGAGTTTACCAATAGTAAACGAGGTGACGTGGCATCATTAGCAGAGAATTACTGTAGCTTAATTATCCGGGCGTCACAATTCTCCTCCACTACAAGAAATCTCGTCCCGAGATTTAAGAGGGGAGCAAGGGGGAAAGTTCTGGTTACGATATTCTAACGGATCTTCTCATCCTAGCTTGCTCTTCTCGAAGAGGCCGGTCCAATACATTGATGTCTTCATTTCGCTGCTTTAGGTCATCAAGATGAAGTCGGCGTCCTTTCTTCCGGAACTCCATCGTACTTACGAAGGAATAAAGGGTGGGCATACAGGGAGAACGAACTTCTGCAAGGTTAACTATCTGGTCGATAAGATCGGGGAAGGTGGCGGAAAGTAACTCTCGAATTGAAACTTAACGAATTATCGAGAGCAAAGTAAGTAAGTACCACGAGAAGTTCCAAGCGGGTAGGCAATCGTTCGATGCCTGTTACAAGGCGTGAAAGGGGTTCAGAGCAACGGGAATAAGCAGTGCGTCTGATACCAGAATAGATCACTAGGAAGGTGGCTCGTGATCTTTCATACGAAGCCAAGCGTGAGGATTAGCTTTAGTAACAGGGGTGCAGGAGAGTCAGGTTTTGATCCTGTGGAACTGTGGGTTATGGGCCCACCATGTGGGTTAAAAGTAGGAAAGGCGGTGACGTCTTGCACAATCATGTAAGCAAGGCATGTCAGAGGAGAGTCTACGGGTCATGTCGGCAACAACATAGGTACCAAGGGCGAGGGACGAAGAGAACCATTTTCCTGCTCGTTGAACGAGGCGGACCAATAGGCAAAGTTCTCGTCCATCGGCGGTTACCGGAAGTTATCAACAGTAGAAACAGGGTTACACCAGACAGGAAGGTACACCGAGGTGTTTACCTAAGCAGGGGATTACCACTGCTCGGTTAAGTAGTTTACAAGTAAGTTTGAACAAAACAACGGGAAGGAAAATGTGCTTAAACACGTATATTAGGGGTATATCCTTCCCAAGGACAAGCAGAGGAAGATATCCATGACAGGATATTAAGTAGAAAATCATTTAGGTAAGGGGGAAGGAATCTCATGATATTACCCATACAATGGTGTTAGGATAAGTGATAAATAAAATTTAGCATCGTGCTTCAAATGTTCCTGTTGAAAATCGGAGTACCATTGACATGCTTCGAGACAGCATCGACATGGTCTTCAGGTGAAGATCAGACTTTGGAAACACGAAGGATCCATCAGGAATAACTTGTAGAATAAGTCTTACAATTTCCTCATGGATGAATGGATAACCTTGCTGAAAAGGAATTTATAATGATAGGTCCTCCAGCCGAGGGGGGTGCTAGGCATGACATCATGTTACCGGGTCATCAAAGGACCAACAACATAAATCCTGGAAAGTTGTCCCAACCATCATATCTGACCGAGATTCAGGTCCAATTGGTGTCATGGTACCTCAGACTCAGGATACCTGGGAAGAAAAGGTGCAACGCAAATTGACGAGATGACATTGTAAGATTCTCGGGGAAATGAACTATGAAGTGTTTTCCGTTATCAAGAGTTCATCATTAACCCAAGGAGAGGATGATGAGGTGGCTGATGGACTCAGCGATAATTCAACGAGGTATCCAAAAGATGGATCTCCACAATTATGTGGATAAGGGGATAACATCCGTCAGATTAAACGATATAATGGGATATGCTCGAGGAAAACATACATAATTAAACATTGGCTGAACGGTGCGCCCGCAATACGGGTTGGGTTGCACGACCAATGTCGGAATGGTGATTCAATAATCAATAGACTAAGAATGAACGGCCGACTATTAACTTCAAAGCAATAGGGTTGCTAGAAGGGCAGAATCCAAACAGCACCGCTCACTTGTTGGTACCCCGGTTGGAATCAACACGAGGACCCAAGAAGAATGGTGATGGTGAAAAGTTTCACCATACCAAGAATTCTTAAGAGGTGGTGAAATTCTCATAACATTGATGACATAAAAGGTGGTAATATTCCAAGGTAAAGAAGAACAATGCTGGGTAGCAGTGATCTCAAAGTTTACACAAAACACGAACAAGTTGTGTTGAACGGAAGGAAATAAAGTGGTCGATGAGAACAGGAATCATCGAGGGGCAAGGATGGTATTACCCATCATGAATTCAATTGAATTCCTGGAAGAGCTCATAAGGTTGATGATGATCACGACACAATTGTCGAGAGATTTCATGCAGATGTAGTCAATCAGCGACGACATCAAGTCAAGGGAATGATGAAGCAAGAGGTTATTGGAACCACAGTTACGACATAAACTCAAACTCAAGCTTGTTGTTTAAGGTGAAGGGGAATGACGAGGAAAATCGACGTAAGCTTAATTCATCGTCGAAAATTGTGCTCCGAGAAGAAGGACCGGGTAGCACAGTTAAAATCATCACGACAATGATATAGCCAAACAGGCTAGGAATGGCGTGATCGGGTACAAACTCGTACTTATAGAAGCTTACTGAAGAGTTGTTGAACCGTAAAGCGGACTCGGTTCAGTTATCGGTGTCTTTGAGTGTTGAATAACTCAGAGCCCGCGAAAAATTGGAATCAGTGGGAAGGTAGCACTTGATGAAGAACTCATAAAAAGTTATGCAGTTCCATGATAATCTCGAGATACCAGGGGGTAATACTCGACACAAGATCAAAGTAAAGGTTGGACTGGTGTATTGATCCATAGAAGACAATTATTTTGACTTGTCCGAGAAAGGAGAACAAAGAAGAACAATCATGGTCGAAACCACGGTTGCAAAAGGCCAGATCCTAGATATAAGATGAACTTATACCAAAGGAATAATTTATTTAAGAGAAGCTTTAATGATAAGATCTACATCGTGTCCATGGGCATGAACACAAGTTCAAGGTCGACTCCCACTTTTCCAATGCATAACATTTCATTCACTTCTCACGTTTGATGAAGTTGCAGTGTTGAAATTTTATCTGGTGAAGCACCAGAAGAGTATGACTCGTGAAAACCTTCGGGTTCACAGGGTTTAGAGAAGGCATATGTTCAACCCACAGGGGCTTCTTAGAAACGTATACCACAAGTTTCAAGAGTAAATAACACAAGCTCGAAAGTAGAGCAAGGTTGAGAAAGTAGATGATACAATTACCAAGGGCATTATGTATCCAAGGGAAGGCTCACAAGGTTATTGAATATGAAGGATGCTGACGGATAAAATCCAACAATGGGCCTGATGGTCCACAAGGGATCTGACGTGAGCATCGGTACTCAACTAGAGGAAGCAAATTATAGAAACAACTGACTAACTCAATTGTCAAATGCAAAGGAATTATGATTTCCAAATCAAGGGATCAGAAGCAATGCTCTGATTAGGGGTGGATAAGTTGAATAGTCTTAGGGTACAATTGGTGACAAATAGTTTGGTCGAGAACCAGCTCATGTTCAAAAATGATGTCTGAGTCGGAAAGAAATTTAGAAGGGTTGATAGATGATTGTGTGCATTCGCACACATATTGAATCAATAGGATCAAAATGACGGTGTCAAAAGATGCTAGTGAATATTGCCAGATATATGGGAAGCATCCATAATGCTAGTAGACAAGTATTTGTAGAGCAATAAAGCTACTAGGGATTTTCGGATGATTGAATAGTATTTCAAAGACTTTTGTGAAACACCTGAACAACTGGGATGAGGGGATACTCGAAAGGTGCGAGAAGTTATTCTTAGGGGTATTCAGGTGGCAAAGAACTGCAAGGCAGTAGGCACAAAATGTTCTCGGATCAATAGAGAGAATTTCGGGGTATCTTGTAATAACAAGATCAACTGGGAATAAAAGTAAGAACGTCAAGTGTATGTATTTATCCATAGGGATATTTCGATGGTAGGGAATTGCAAAAGCAACGGGCACAAAGTCTCAAAAGGAGTTTCGGCGAGTAACTTCGAAATCTTCTGGTGCAGTCGGTGACCATCTGGACTAAAGGGGCTCTCCGGGAGAAAGTATTTTCGAGAACCTAAAGTCAGATTTTAGTAAAAATCGTTTAACCCGAATAGAAGAGATGTCAGAGTCCCAGAGCATAGGTCGAGGAATAAAAGATTCTACTACCACCCAATGGCGACGTGGGCCCGTAAGGCACACAGCCAAGTTAGTAAAAGTTTTACAATGACTAGACTCAACTTCGGCCAAGGAGTTGGAAAGGGGGATTCCTACAGGCAGTCGGCTCTGATACCAACTTGTGACGCCTCCGATTCAATCGTACACTAATCATGCACGCAAATGTGTACGATCAAGATCAGGGACTCACGGGAAGATATCAGAACACAACTCTACAAATAAAAATAAGTCATACAAGCATCATATTACAAGCCAGGGGCCTCGAGGGCTCGAATACAAGAGCTCGATCATAGACAAGTCAGCGGAAGCAACAATATCTGAGTACAGACATAAGTTAAACAAGTTTGCCTTAAGAAGGCTAGCACAAACTGGGATACAGATCGAAAGAGGCGCAGGCCTCCTGCCTGGGATCCTCCTAAACTACTCCAGGTCGTCATCAGCGGGCAGCACGTAGTAGTAGGCACCTCCGGGATAGTAGTCGTCGTCGACGGTGGCGTCTGGCTCCTGGACTCCAGCATCTGGTTGCGACAACCAGGAAGAAAGGAAAGGGGAAAAAGGGGGGGAGAAAGCAACCGTGAGTACTCATCCAAAGTACTCGCAAGCAAGGAACTACACTACATATGCATGGGTATATGTGTAAGGAGGCCATATCAGTGGACTGAACTGCAGAATGCCAGAATAAGAGGGGGATAGCTAATCCTGTCGAAGACTACGCTTCTGGCAGCCTCCGTCTTGCATCAAGTAAAAGAGAGTAGATTGAAGTCCTCCAAGTAGCATCTCCAAGTAACATCTCCAAGTAACATCTCCAGTAGCATAATCCTACCCGGCGATCCCCTCCTCGTATCCCTGAGTGAGAGCGACCACCGGTTGTATCTGGCACTTGGAAGGGTGTGTTTTATTAAGTATCCGGTTCTAGTTGTCATAAGGTCAAGGTACAACTCCAAGTCGTCCTGTTACCGAAGATCACGGCTATTCGAATAGATTAACTTCCCTGCAGGGGTGCACCACATAACCCAACACGCTCGATCCCATTTGGCCGGACACACTTTCCTGGGTCATGCCCGCCTCGGAAGATCAACACGTCGCAGCCCCACCTAGGCAAAACAGAGAGGCCAGCACGCCGGTCTAAACCTAAGCGCACAGGGGTCTGGGCCCATCGCCCATAGCACACCTGCACGTTGCGAGGGCGGCCGGAAGCAGACCTAGCCCCTAGTAAGAGCAGGTTCACGTCCAATCCGGCGCGCGCCGCTCCGTCGCTGACGTCTGAAGTGCTTCGGCTGATACCACGACGTCGGGATACCCATAACTACTCCCACGTAGATGGTTAGTGCGTATAGGCTCGTAGCCAGACTCAGATCAAATACCAAGATCTCGTTAAGCGTGTTATTATGAAGCAACCGCGGACGCCGACCAGGGCCAGGCCCACCTCTCTCCTAGGCGGTCTCAACCTGCCCTGTCGCTCCGCCACAAAGATCCACACAGAGGGCCGTCGGGACAAAGGTCCTTTCAGCCCCCAATCCGTGAATCACTCGCGGGTACTCTTCGAGCTGACCCGACTTTAGTCACCATCTGTATAGTCTGTATGTATGTATAGTATATACCCGTGATCACCTCCCAGGTGATCACGGCCCGATAGTATAGCAAGGCAGACTGACAAGAATGTAGGGCCAATGATGAAAACTAGCATCCTATACTAAGCATTTAGGATTGCAGGTAAGGTATCAACAGGTGTAGCAACAATGTCAGGTTATGCATCAGAATAGGATCAACGGAAAGCAGTAACATGCTACACTACTCTAATGCAAGCAGTATAGAGTAGAATAGGCGATATCTGGTGATCAAGGGGGGGCTTGCCTGGTTGCTCAGACAAGGAGAGGAGTCGTCAACTCCGTAGTCGAACTGGTCAACAGCAGCGTCGGTCTCGTAGTCTACCGAAGAGAAGAGGGGGAAGAAATAATGAATACAGAGCAAACAAAGCATCACAAAATATAACAAGGCAATACGCGATGTTCGGTGTGCCCTAACGCGGTAGTAGGTGATACCGGTGAAGGGGGGAAAACATCCGGAAAAGTATTCCCGGTGTTTCGTGTTTTCGGGCAGAGGAGCCGGAGGGGTAAGTTGCGGGTTCGATAGGTTAGGGGTGTGTGGCGGACGAACGGACCGCGTATCCGGATTCGTCTCGTCGTTCTGAGCAACTTTCATGTTGAAAATATTTTAATCCGAGTTACTGATTAAAAGATATGATTTTTTAAAGATTTTATTAATTTCTGGAATTTAATTAATTATTTAATTTAATTCGAAAATAGATTTACGACGTCAGCATGATGTCATGCTGACATCAGCAGTCTACAATGGTTGACTGGTCAACCTGACCAGCGGGTCCCGGTTGACATTGTCAAAGACTAACTAATCAGGTTAGTTAGTCTAACTAAAATGATTAGGTTTATTAACTACATTTAATTAGGTTAACTAATTTAATTAATTAGTTTAACAGAATTAATTAAGTTAGTTATTTACTTAATTAATTGATTATTTAGTATTTAATTATATTTATTATTATCCTTTTTTTTGTTCTGGGGCGCGGGCCCCGTTTGTCATTGGCCCAGAGGGGCTGATGCGGGTTAGCGGGCGCATGGGCGCGCGGGGGCTGCGGGGCTGCGGGGCGCCCGTTAGCGGGCGGAACCCATGACCCGGCGCAGCAACATGGGTGGTCCACCAGTGGCTAGGCCGGCCGGCCGGAGCGGGGCGGGAGCCGCGGCGGGCGTAGCCGGGCGCGGCCAGAGGCGCTGGCGAGTGAGCGCCGAGGCGCGCGGGTCGACAACGGGAGCAACGGGGGCGGCGGCGAGCGTGCGGCCCAGCGAGTCCGCAGCAGCGGGCGTCGGCCGGAGCACAGCCGCGGACGCAGTGACCACGGGCGCGAGCGATGTAAGTGCGCGGTGAGCAGGGGAAAGAGAGGCGGGGCTCACTGGGGCCGTAGGGCAATGACAGCGGGCGCGAGGAAGAGTCGGGGAGGTCCGACGAGGCAGCATCGGCGAGGGGGATGGGGAGCGCCGGTGACGGAGAGGACCGCGGCGATGGCGTCCGGCGATGGTTCGCAGGGGGGCTCAAGCGGCGCGGTCGATCCCGTGAGGGAGAGGCGCAGGAGGTCCGGCGACGACAGCGGGCATCGGGGCGCCGGTGAGGTGCGGCGGGGCGGCGCTCGGCATGGGCGGTGACGACCGGCGAGGAGGCGGGCGGGGGCGAGCTCGCCGGCGTCGGGGAGGCGGAGGGGGTCGGGATCGACCCGCGGCGGCGGTTGCTCGTGCTTGGGGGCGACGGAGGGGAGGAGGGGACCCCGGACGGTGGAGAGGAGGATGAGGGGGGGGGTCCGGGCGGCAGTGGGGCGGCGGGGGCCGTCGGCGAGGTGGGGGGGGCGACGGGGGTCTCGCCCCGATCTGGATCGGATCGGGAGGGGGGGGGAACGACGTGGGGGGTGCGGGGGCGAGTGGATAGGGTTTGGGTGGGGGATAGGGTTCGGGGAGGTGGCCTTGTAGGCCAGAGAGGAGGGCCGGCTGGGCCTGGTGGGCCGGCCGGTGCGGAGGCCAGCTGGGCCGCTCGGCCCAGCGTGGGGGGGGGGGTGTTTCTATTTTTATGTTTTTTTTTTTTTTGCTTTGTTTTCTGTTTTCTTTTCTTTATCTATTTTCTTTTCTATTTTATTCTTTTAACTTCTGTTTTACAAAATATAAATACAACTCCTAAATTAATGTTATAATTTATTCTACTGCCCCAAAAAGTTTGACACCTAATAAAAATAGTTTGCATTATTATTAATTATAAAAGGCATTTAATTAATTGTCACAGCTGCTGTTTTAATTACTCTAGAGCCTTTAACATATTATAAAATTGTGGTTTCCCCACAATAATTACCTGTGCATTATTTTGTTCACTCCGAACATTTTAGTTTTAAAATTTGAAGACTTTTATTGTTTGCCTGATTTTGAACTTGAATTTGAATCGTTTTGAACTAACACGAGTTTACCAACAGTAAACGAGGTGACGTGGCATCATTAGCAGAGAATTACTGTAGCTTAATTATCCGGGCGTCACAGCTTACGTGTCGGTCATCAACACTCACTGTTTTGGCTGATTCTGATTCGTTTCGTGTACTATTACTCACTGTTTTAGGGTCGCAAAGTGATTTCCACAATTGACGATCACCGAGGTGCGTTTACGTTTCGATGGTCATCACTCATAGTTTTGGCCAATTCTGGCCCGTTTCATGGATTATTACTCACTGTTTTAGGGTCCCGAAGCGATCTTCATAGTTGTTGAACCCCAAGTTTGTGCTTACGTGTCGGTCATTAAAACTCACAATTTTGTCCGATTCTGACCCGTTTTCGTGGACTATTTATAACTCTAGTGAATGTATCAAACACCAATTGAGAGAAGAACCAGATAAGATCAATGGCCAGAAGAGAGGCCATGTGAAGTCCACAAACCAAGCAGTAGCAGACCACTCGCATACAGATCAGATCTGCCTAACAACGTCTCTTCTTCTTGATAAAGTCAACAACTTTGGTTGAGACGGGACGTGCCATGCCATTGCCAGCGACCGACGGCAACAACCTCCATTGATTCATTCACTATATTCCTACCACGACGTGCTTAGCCAGCACAGCTGCATACCAACCAACGGGGGAAGATCTACCTACCCAATCACTCCCTCGACCACCATGGCCGCGCCCGCGCCCACCGTCGCCAAGTCGCCGCCGGCGCTCGTGCCCCCGGCGGGGCCGACCCCGGGAGGCACGCTCCCGCTCTCCTCCATCGACAAGACTGCCGCCGTCCGCGTCATGGTTGACTTCATCCAGGTCTTCCAGTCCCCCTCCTCCGACTCCTCCTCCGTCGACGAACAGGTGGCCGCCATGCGCCAGGGCTTCGCCAGGGCGCTCGTCCCCTACTACCCGGTGGCCGGCCGCATCGCCGAGCCGACCCCGGGCGAGCCCGTGGTCGACTGCACCGGCGAGGGCGTCTGGTTCGTGGAGGCCGCCGCCAGCTGCTCCCTCGCCGACGTCAACGGCCTCGAGGACCGCCCGCTCGCCATCCCCAAGGCCGACCTCATCCCCCGCCCTCCCGCCGACCACAAGCTCGAGGACCAGATCCTCCTCGCGCAGGTTGGTCCGCATCTCCTCCTCTGTCCCAGGGTCCCGATCCCGATCCAGTCCAGCAAAAGAAGCTGAATTTATTCGATGCAGATCACCAAGTTCACCTGCGGCGGCTACGCCGTCGGCATTTGCTTCAGCCACCTGGTGTTCGACGGGCAGGGCGCGGCGCAGTTCCTCACGGCCGTCGGCGAGATGGCGCGGGGCCTCCCGGAGCCGTCGGTCAAGCCGATCTGGTCCCGCGACGCCATCCCCAACCCGCCCAAGCCGCCGCTCGGCCCGCCGCCGTCCTTCACGGCCTTCAACTTCGTCAAGTCCACCGTGGAGATCTCGCTCGACAGCATCAAGCGCGTCAAGGACCAGGTCGCCGCCGAGACGGCCCAGCGATGCTCCACCTTCGACGTGGTGACCGCCATGATCTTCAAGTGCCGCGCCGCGGCCATCGGGTCCGCGCCCGACGCCGAGGTGCGCCTGGGCTTCGCGGCCGGCACGCGCCACCTGCTCGGCAGCTCCCTGCCATCGCCGGAAGGCTACTACGGCAACTGCGTGTACCCCGGCGGGCTCGCCAGGGCCAGCAAGGACGTCGAGGAGGCGTCACTGGTGGAGATTGTGACCGCGATCCGGGAGGCCAAGGACGCGCTGTCGGCTCGGTTCCTGGACTGGCTGGGCGGCGGCGCCAAGGACAGCCACTACAATGTGTCGCTGGACTACGGCACGCTGGTGGTGACCGACTGGAGCCACGTCGGGTTCAACGACGTCGACTACGGCTTTGGCGAGCCCACCTACGTCTTCACCTTGAACGACGACGTCAACATTGTGCCGTCCGTGGTGTACCTCAAGCCGCCCAAGCCGAAGCAGGGCATCCGGCTGGTGCTCCAGTGCGTCGAGGAGCCGCACGCCACCGTCTTCACCGATGAGCTGCACAAGCTCGCCTAAGAGAGCTTGCGTTCGTCATGGTTACCTCCATACTTTACCTTACAGAAGAATTACAGGTGGGATTTGGACTTGTTGTTGTTGTTGTTGTTGTTGTTGTTGTTGTTGTTGTTGTTGTATTCTTCATCTTCTTGTGTGTTGTAGTATTCATTCCACACCAGGTTTTGCTTCCAACGAACAAATAAATCAATGAGGGGTTCTTCTTTCTTTGTGTCTGTATACTTACATTGTACATGTATTTGACATTGTGAATCAACAGAATAATGTCATGTGTTCCAAGTGAATCATTCATTGTAGATTGTCAACCACAAGCTTGTTGGGTATTATGCAATTGCATTCATGATTTCATATAGGAGTATATGCTTGTTGGGTAGCTCTGTTTTTTCTCTTCTTTTTTGATTGAGACGAGATCTGTGCCATATAATATGAATTGATGTTTCATTCATAGGTTGAAACATGTACAAACTCGGTTCGAGTTATTTCGCGCTGGAATTTGATACTGTTGCCTGTCAATTTACTTTGATGTCTGATCACAAGTGCAAAAACAGAGGTAGTTTTGATCTAGGCAGAGTAGAATTTCATATCATACACTGATGGAAACGGAGGAGATGGAGCGAGTCCGGCAAGGAAACATCTCCCAATAACAAGCGGACTACGTACTGTGCTTAACAGGGAGGGATCTATTCATCCATGGATTATTACAGGTAGGCAATCTTCAGTTTCCTGCCCCTTCCATGGGCACCAACAAGAAGAAGACGGCCACAACTGTCAATGGCGAGGGCAGAAAGAGAAACAAGGCTATCATCCCCTCCCCCCCCCCCCCCCCCCCCCCCGAGTTGTTGCTGGAGGAGATGGTGTGGGAGATCTTGATCCGGCTGCCGGTGAAATCCCTCTCGAGGTTCAAGTTGGTGAGCAAAGGCCTGACACAACATCATCTCCGACCCTCTCTTCGTCCGCGCCCACCTCCACTGCTCCAAACAAAGACAACGTCACATCCCTTCTTCCATGCTCGTCGCACTGCGCAGTTTTCTCCAATCGGACGAACCTTACACTCCCATCTCCACCGACATCCGCTTCTACCACTGGTCTTTACCATTACAACAGCTGCAAAGACCCTCATGTCGAAGGACGACGAGGAGTACTGCTACTACTAGTGGTGAAAGTGCGGGTTCAACTGCAATGATCCTTTACCAAAGGCACTCCCCGGCCGGCGAGTTTAGACTCGGGGCTCCAATGGCGCACTGCGACGGCTTGGTGTTGCTCCCCAGCGACACCAACGTCTACGTCTTCAACCCTGCCATAAGAGATGTCGTTGCACTGCCCGAGAGCCGCCGCAACGTGATCCAATATCCCACCTGCCTTCCTGTTGGCCTTGGCCTTGATCCTTCTACCGGCAAATACAAGGATGCACACTCTTTCTATCGTCATTGCGACGATTACGACCATGTCACCATGGGGATGGAGGTCTTCACAATTAGTAGCGGCCAAGACCAAGATGATGGGTGGAAGGAGAACTCAGCGGATCTCCCTGCCCTCATCCCATGTCCGCAGACCGCCATACACTGCAAGGGGTATCTATTCTACTTCATCGATAAGGTCAACCATCCATGTACCTCACAGGCAGTACTCCATTTCAGCCTTCAGCATGAAACCTTTGCTTTCACTCCGTTGCTTGACATGATGTACCCTCAAGTCAAAGACGAAGATATTATCCTCCATGAGCTTGACGGAGAACTATGCGCCACTTTCTTCCCCGAGTGCTCGCAACGTGTATTGGTTTGGATGACAAGAGATGACCTGGATCCTAGATGGAGCTTATACTACACAATCAATTTCTCGAGCCTTTGTTATCCAATGGCGTCACTTGGCAATGGTACCGAGGTTCTTTTAGTTCATAATGGTTGTATTTACCGTTACCACTTGCAATCTAACAACACCTTCAAAGAAGACGACATATTTGATATTAATGACCTCAGGTTCCTTGGGCCCAATGAAGAAGACACCTTGGGGCAAGCATGGAAAAAATCTATACTACTTCGACCGTGTTTCTTACACGGAGAGCCTTGTTTCAGTCAGCCCTTCTAAGTTGAGCTTTAATGTGTAAGGAGAATCATGTCCACCTTCTTCAATGGATTATCTAACATTTCTCTTGGGTGAAAGATGAAGCATCATGAAGATTTAGACAAAGTTGACTTAATGTTGTTTTTATTTCCTTAGAAACTCGCATTAAGCCTTCATACATTTACATTAAAGGTGTGATTGGGACTTGTTGTATTTTTTTCGGTGTTGTATTGTCCATTCCCAACTCCGTATCCAATAAATCAATGATTATATGTGTTTATACTTTTTGTACTATTTTTTAATAATATATAAATGTAATCCTCCAAAACTTTTGTATGCATCAAAGCACCAGGGGAAAAAATGACAAAGAAGAAGGGTAACAAGGAATCTTCAGGAAATTTAGAGTCATCTGAGTAGTGATCGTGGTCTTTCTGCGAATAAATTACACCGGTTTTGTGCGTCGGCGTCATGGTAACATAGAGTTCTCTGTGTCCTCACAGAGCCGATTTCGTATATATCTTGATGGGTGTTATGGAAGTCGGTAATTCTTCTCTTCTCTGTAGGAACTCTTTGTTTGTAGATTCGAAGAACCCTTTTTTCCGACTTAAGGAGCATAGCCAATAGCCCCCAATTTCATTCATCGTGAAATTGATAATGTAACAGACTATATTTATACAATGCAAACTGAAATCCAATTCTTTCGTGTGCTAGAAAAATTCCGGCGGATTTGCCTGGCTATTTGATGTATGATTTTGGTAGCATGCCCACATATGTGTTCACTATTCTGCCTCAGTAGGAGTGATATACTCTCTCCGTTCCATAATGAAGTGCATATAGATTTAAAAAGATCAAACCTTACAAACTTTGCCCAAGTTTATGGAGAAAAAAGTACTTACATCTGGAATACCATACATACTAGTATGTATGCACGTGCAACGCACGTTTTAACATTATTATGGAGTGGTTTTTGGTTTAAGAAAAACATAGACTTGCCAATAGATTCAAGGCAAAATGAAAATATCGTTTATGTACGGATGCAGAAATAAAATACATTACAAAAAAGTTGGAGTTAATATATGTAATCCCCGTAATTTGTTAATTCATAAAATTGCTTGCCGAAATCTTTTATATTGTGGGATGGAGAGAGTATAATTTTACTGTATATTTCCTCTCTGAAAACAACTTTTCATGGGCTTAACACGTCCTCAAACTGCAACATGGGCCAAGACGAATCGATATAGGCCACTTATTTTGAGAAGGATGAGGCGATCGTTCTAGAACATTGTGGATGGAGCAGTGATGTACTGTTCATTGTGAATCCCACTCTTTCCAGCCGTTGGATTTAGCACACGAATGGCTAGGATTGATGATCATGCCCAATTCAAAACTGGTACACTATAAGTAGTATAGATATCATTAGATTCATCACAAGATGCAGTTTAATATTAATTTTTACATTGTAGATATAAACAGTTTTTGATATAAACTTGGTCAAAGTTTGACTTTTCGAAAAATCTATATGCACTACATTACGGAACGGAGGGAGTACTATTTTCTTCCTTTTGGAAAATGTTCAGCAGCTGCCTGGATCATTTATTTTCTTTCGAAAAAAGCTGCCTGGAAGATACTATGTAGTTCCTGATCTCATCTTACCACAGCTAACAGGACTCACTGCTTTGACAGAAAATTAGAGCTGATCTAGGAGATACAGTACAATAAACAGTGGTGGGAAATGAACAATAGTAGTGTAGATAATATTTGTGAGAGTTGAAAGGAAAAAACAACATGGGGTCCAATTCATATACGGAGACCAAGGAGACCCTAGTACCGTACATACGTATATGAAAACCAAGGAGACCAAAACCAAACGGACTTTAAAAAGCAGAGATTATATAGAAAACCAAACAGACTTGTTATCCAAGTCAGACCGTACGTGTTGCTTGGTTCCCGAAATCAAATCGTCGAGCAATTAGCACATACCGGTCCCTCCCTGTCCCTGTATATTCCGTGCGTCGTTGCAGATTGGAACTTGACCATGGCGCCCTCCATAGACTCGACCAAGAAGAAGCCGGCGGCGGTTGATGATGATGATGATGATGGCGACTACGTTGGCAAAACAACAGAGGAGGAGGAGGAGGATCTGGCGGCGGTTTCGTTGCCGGAGGAGGTGGTGAGGGAGATCATGATCCGGCTGCCGCTGAAATCGCTAGCGAGGTTCAAGGTGGTGAGCAAGGCCTGGCACGCCGCCATCTCCGGCCGTGTCTTGGTCATGCCCCTCTTGAGGACATTTTTCAGTCGCTAATTTACTTGGGAGGGATATACTACTACTAGTTCGTTAGCCAGCAGTTTTCCATATAATCTTTCTTTCGTGTATCTGTAATAATATCTCCCTTCGTTCCTAAATATAAGTCTCTCGAGAGATTTCAATATAAACAACAAACGGAGCAGAATGAGTGAATCTACATTTTATAACATGTCTATATACATTCGTATGTGGTTAATATTAAAATCTCTAAAAGACTTGTATTTAGTAAAGGAGGGAGTAGAATTAGCATGCCAAACAGATCTGTAATCTCAACTGTATGCGTGTGTGTTACGGGATACGTAAGCCCCATCAATCTATCTGATCTATCAATATAAAACCAAATGCGGCTTGCCATGCCGACGATGGCAACACCCCTGGCCGAGCTGCATTAGGCCTTGTACAATGTACAATGCTAGGTGTTTTGAAAAATAAACCAGATTTTTCTGAAGCACCGGTGCCTATCTCTATAAAAGAGACAACTAATTAAACATCTACCCTGTAGAATTAAGCACCGGTGCTTAAAGAAAGTCTGGTTTAGTTCTCTAAGCACCTTGCATTGTACAAGGCTTTAGTGGCATGGTGGATCTTGGCGAGGGATCCACGAGGAGCTGCGCATATAGCGGGCAAGTTGAAGGATGTTACCTATGGTAGATAGGAAGCCATTGAGGCCACGGCCGGACTGGCGCCATGGAGAAAAATCATCACCACCCAAAGACTCAAGGCTCCAAGAAGAAAAGCATATCTGCAAGTCATATGCCTCACACAGCACCCCGAGACTGCACCAACGTGACAGGCAGGAGGACCAAACTACAAAGGAAAGTCGCCGCGCCGCCGCCAAAAAACCCTACAAACTATAACCTACCGGCCAAAATGGTTGGCAGAAAACTATATGTCGATACTGCCATAGACGATACTTTTTAGGCTGAAGGAGACTTTTGTGCCCCTGCCACAAAGTACTATTGTGCCCCTCCATCGCCCCGCCAAAAGGTGTTGAAGCGACGGACATCGAAAACCTACCTAAAAGCCCAAGACGGGTAAAGCTACATCTCTCCATCCTATAGATCGGAGCGCACTTCCACGCTAGCAGAGCCGGCGGAGATAAAACGAAACGACGACCTCTACCGGTGGAGGAGAGACGGTAATGCAGCCACGCGGGGATCTCCTCCCTAGGGTTTAGAGCAGTACAACTTGTGAACATTCTAGAAATTGTTTGTTATCGTAACTTGGTGAAAAGGAAAATCATACCGTATCTATCAGTTTCAAAAAATTGCAAAAAAAAAAAAACAGTGCATAAGAGATATGTAGGCACGTTGTACACATGTGAAATTCGGTAAGAATATGTATGCCCTGTATAGTTTCGGTTTCCTTGGATTTTACAACGGAGGAGGCCGCATCGTACCTGTTGTGGAAGAAAAGATCCCAACCCAAACAAACTACGTACTAGTAACACGGAGGGAAGGAGATCGTACGTAGGCTGATGCTCATTGCAATTCTTCCATCGCATGTGCATTGCATAGACTAGAGACTAGTCTTGCTCATCGATGGGCAACTGCGGGAGCAGAAAGAGAAAGAGGGACTGTCCGCCACCGCCGCAGACCATGATCATCCCCCCTGAGTTGTTGCTTGAGGAGGTGGTGTGGGAGATCTTGATCCGGCTGCCGGTGAAATCCCTCGCGAGGTTCAAGCTGGTGAGCAAGGCGTGGCACGCCATCATCTCCGACCCTCTCTTCGTCCGCGCCCACCTCCACCGCTCCCAACACCGACAGCGCCGCGAACCTTCTTCCTTCCTCATCGCCCCGCATATTTATGTCCGACCGGAGGATCCTTACCAAGACGTCTCCACCAACATCTGCCTGTATAGCTGGTCTTTACCATTGCAGCAGCAGCAGCAACAACAACAAGAACAACGAAGAACCTTACTTGGTAGGAGGATCAGGAGTAATAGTAGTACTGGAAGTGCAAGTTCAACTGCAACACTCCTTTACCAAAGTCACATCCCGGCAGGCGAGTTTGAGGTCGTTTCTCGAATGGCCCACTGCGACGGCTTGGTGTTGCTCCCCACCAACACCATTGTGTACGTCTTCAACCCGGCCACAAGAGATGCCATTGCGCTGCCCAAGAGCCACCGCAACATGATGGAGTACATAAATTGCCTTCCGGTTGGTTTCGGCCGTGATCCTTCCATCGAAAGATACAAGGTTGCACGCTCTTTCTACCGCGGTTGTGACGACAACGGCCACATCACCATGGGGATGGAGGTTTTGACAATTAACTGTGGTGGCCAGGACGAGTGGAGGGAGACCTTGGTGGATCCCCCTGCCCTCATCTCGTGTCCACAAACCGCTACATGCTGCAAGGGGTACCTATTCTACTTCATCGACAATGTTAGCCATCCATGCCCCCCGCGAACACTACTCCGCTTCGACCTTCAACATGAAACATTTGGTTTCACTCCGTTGCTTGACACCTTGTATCCTCAAGTAAAATACGAAGATATAATCCTCCATGAGCTTGATGGGGGACTATGCGCCACTTTCTTCGCCAAGTGCTTGCAACACGTAGCAGTCTGCATGACAAGAGATGTCATGGATCCGATATGGAGCTTATACTACACAGTCAATGTCTCAAGCCATTGTTTTCCTATGGCCTACGCTACAAGGGTTCTTTTAGCATATGATCATCTATCCTACTGTTACTACTTGCAAGCTCATGGCGCCTTCAAAGAAGATGTCATATTTGATATGGATGACCTAAAGTTTCTTGGGCTCAATGGAGAAGACACCTTAGGCCATGCACAACAAAAAAAGAAATGGTGGTTTGACCTAGTTTCGTACACGGAAAGCCTTGTTCCTGTTACTCCTCCTAAGCCGAGCTTACATGCCTTAGGAGGATCATGCCCACCTTCTTCAATGGATCATCCAACGTTTCTCTCAAAGAAAAGATGATGAAGAAGAAGAAGATTTAGAATGTTTTTATTGCGGTCTTTGGCTTTGTTGAATCATGACAAGTAAATAAATCTCCTGATTATGTCTCCTGCAAATTAAGGGTACGTGATTATAATCACTATTTGCATACACTACTACTATTCAACAAAATCTGTACTGATGCTATAGTTTCTTCGATGCTTATTGATGCTTGAACCACTCAGCATTTCCAGAGATTGTTCATGGATTTATTGATGCTTGAACGGCTCAGCATTTTAAACAAAATTTGTAGTGGTGCTAGTTTCTTTTTGAAAGATGGGATCATCTTAATAGAGTTTATTCTGATCCGATATGGAGCTTATACTAAACAATCAATGTCTCAAGCCATTTGTTTTCCGATGGCCTATGCTACGAGGGTTCTTTTAGCATATGATCATCAACCCCGCCGTTACTACTTGCAAGCTCATGGCGCCTTCAAAGAAGATGGCATATTTGATATGGATGACCTAAAGTGTCTTGGGCCCAATGGAGAAGACACCTTGGGCCATGCATGGCAAAAAAAAGAAATGGTGGTTCGACCTAGTTTTGTACACAGAAAGCCTTGTTCCTGTTACTCCTCCTAAGCCGAGCGCACATGCCTTGGAAGGATCATGCCCACCTTCACTGGTTCATCCAACGTTTCTCTCAAATAAAAGGTGATGACGAAGTAGAAGATTTATAATGTTCTTATCGTGGCGGTCCTTGGTTGTAGTCTTGGTTTGTTGAATCATTACAAGTAAATAAAATCTCCTGATCACTATTTGTGTTGATTCTTGCAAGAACTAATATACTACTGCTCAACAAAATTTGTACTGATGCTATGCTTGCTTTGATGCTTGAGCCACTCAGAATTTTCAGAGACTGTTCACGTGAACTTATTGATGCTTGAACCGCTCAGCATTTTCTAGAAAATTTGTAGAAACTGATGCTAGTTTCTTTTCCAATAAAAAAATATTGGACGATCTCTGTAGTTTATTCTGAATCTCCAAGCAGCTACACCATGGATAAATCTTGCAGGTTAGACACGACAAGAGAGAAAGAATCTCTCAGAACTCTTTCAGATTGGAATTGGATCTCTAGATTTACTTATTACACGGGCACACAGCTGAATTGGATCAGCAGTAGCACTGGTCGTGGTTGGTTACTTGTCTGCGAGCTGGCCGCAGTCCTCGATGACAATGGGCCCAGGCCCGAGCCCAGCCCGGCCGTCAGGCCTAAAAATCAGGCCCGAGCCCTGCCCATCGCGCTAAATGCCCGCCGGGCCTCTTTGTTAACGTGCGAATACGATGTGCCCAGGCCCGGCCCGGCCATCAGGCTTGAAATCAGGCCCGAGCCCAGCCCGTGGACAAGGTCAGGCCGACCGGGCCGGGCTGCCCATGGCCAAGTCTAATTGGTACTGTCATAGACAACTTGAATTTTTTTTAAAATAAATCGTTAGCTTTATTAATTGCAAATAACAGTTACATCGTCCATAAGAAGAGGTACAATTTCATCCATGGGTTCCTCAAAATATTCATTTGTCACGGAAGTTTTCACTAATCTAGCTAGTTCATGAGCCACCCTATTTGCCTCCCTATTACAATGTTCAAACCTAGTAAGAGAAAAATCACAAGCCAAAAAATAGCAATCATCAAAAACCGCCGCCGCGCTCCCGCTGATTGTCCTCCATTCTTCATTGTGTTGATGACTTCAATATTGTCTGAGTTGACATCTAGGCGATTGCATCCCGCCCTCTGTGCAAGTAATAATCCAAACCTTAGGGCCAAAACTTCCTCTGTCAGAACATTTGCACACCAGTCAAACTTTCAGTTTCCGCCGGCAATAAATCTTCCTTTATCATCTCTGAGAACAGCCCCAGTTGTACCACTAAGCCGATCATGATCAAACGAAGCATCAGTATTTAGCTTAACAAGTCCCATAGGAGGTTTGCTCCATCCTCCTTTTTTAACAGATGCATTCGGGGAATGGGCCTTTACATAGTTTGTTGTTATTGCCCTAATCCCCATGAAGGATAGTTGTGCGTTTTGAGCCTTACCTTCATGGACAAGTTGATTTATTTTAATTGCGTATATAAGATGTTTTATTGAAACTTGAAAAGCGCACGGACGAAAAAAACTATTGTGCGTCCCCATCACCCCGCCGGAAGGGTTGAAGCGACGGACATCGAAAACCTAGCTAAAAGCCCCCAAACAGGCAAAGCTACATCTCCATCCGTTAGATCAAAGTTTTGCTACACTACCACACCAGCAGAGCTGACGGAGGAAGGGAGGACGACCTATCGGCGGAGGAGAGATGATGGTGCTGAGCGTCCGGAGATTGCCTTTCAAGGTTTTAGATTGGGAAACGTTTGCCTCCGGACGACCGGCCGAGCGCTCGGCCGGTCGCCCCTCGCTCGCTCGCTCTCTTTTCACACGGGAACATGACGAACAGGCCTCGTACGCTAGGTGGGCCTCAAACGAGACGTGGCTTGTGAACCAACCTGTGGTTGGATGGTTAGAGGGACTGTGGTATCCTCAGCCCACCAGGGTTCAAATCGTGGTGCTCGCATTTATTCCTGGATTTATTTCAGGATTTCCGGCAATGCGCATTCAGTGGGAGGAGACGTTCCCGTCGACGACGAGGTGCCTACGGTGACTTCGTAAATTTCAAGATGATATGCCGGCTCAGTCTTTCGGAGGTCCTCATAGGGGTAGGATGTGCGTGTGTGCGTTCATAGGGATGAGTGTATGCGCGTGTATATGAGCGCTTGTGTCTGTACTGATGTTAAAAAAAAACGAGACGTGGCTTTCCTTATCTCTTTCTTACCACGTTTTTTTCTATGCTTCTTCTTCCTCTCGCCCTATAGCTTCTTTCTCTCGCCTTACGCGTAGTGAGCTTGCCAGCACCGAAGGCGTGACCTCCGGCTCCTTTTTGTGAGCGCCTCCTCCCCTGCTGCAGCATCCCCTCCCCCACACACCTCAAACTGCTACCCATCGATGCTACAACCGTAGAGATTTTTTGCTAGAACCCATGGTAAGTTTTGCTTGAATCGGCTTTGCTTTTTGCTGCGTTGGATGCTACAACCAGTTCTGTGCAACCAAAAGCTGCAAGCGCCATATGAGAAAGCTACAACTGCCCACGAAAAACCTTCAACAGAAGATGGCCCTAAAGCTAGGGGCTAGCTAGTGCTGCAACCGTTGACAAAAAACTTTGCTGGAACTTTGCTGGAAGCGGCCATGTTTTTTGCTGCAACCATCGCCATTTTTTGCTACAACCGGCGACGGATTTGCTACATCCATCATGGCGGAGCCGTGACCCGTGACGACGGCGACGCCGAATTGCTGCAACCGTGGTACTTTTTTGCTACTACCGGCGTTTTTTTCTGCTACATCCATGAACAGCATAATTTTTGCTACGACCCATGATTTTGTTTTGTTTTTGTGACCAGCAAACTGAGGGTGTGGTACGGCGCGAGCTTGACGATGGGGTGCTGCGGCCATCTTGACCAGAGTTGCCATGGCTGGTAAGCGAAGGCGGCCAAGAATGAGATGGCGAGCACGAGGCCGAGGACGAGCGCGGGCGGCCAAGGTTGCGGCGGCGAGCGCAGGTTGCCGGCGAGCACGAGGGCGAGGTTGAGCGAGGGCGGCCAAGGACGCGGCGGCGAGCGCAGGTTGCCGGCGAGGACGAGCACGAGCAGCGCGACGGCAAGGCTGCGGACAACTACGGCGGTGAGCTTCAACCACGACAGCGACGGCGGCAGCGAGCTTCAACTATGACGGCAACGGCGATAGCTGCGTGCTTCAATGGCAACAGCGATGGAGGCGAGCCCGTGATGCAGTAAGGGCGGTGGCCGGGCATCGGGGGCGTTGACCTTGGTACTCCTTTTTGCGTTGGGGTGATCGCTTTGTTCTTTTTTTTTTGGTTGCAGATGATGGGGCAAAGGATTACGCACATCAGACGGTTGCAAGGAGTTTAATCATACGATGTAAATAGGACCGGCCGAAACTTTCGGCCGGCTGACCGGCGCCCATCAGTGGCCTTTTAGATTGGAACAACTTGTAAACATTCTAGAATTTTGTAATCGTATCTTAGTTAAAAAGAAAATCATACATATCTACCAGATTCATTTAAAATTTTTATTTTTGCAAATACCACTTCCAAAAAATCAAGAAAAATACATGCATGTAAGAGATGGGTTGAGATCCTCTGCAATACCGTATGGTGCTGTAGTGTCGATGACATGTGGGGCCAGGTCTCACATGGCAGTGACTGTACAGCACCGTACAGTATTGCAGAGGATCCTAACCCGTAAGAGATATATGTAGGCACGTTGTATACATGTAAAATTCGGTAAGAAGATATCTATCTACAACTCCTTGGATTTTACAACGGGGGATGGGGTGGTGTCCGATTCCTATACGTGCCCGGGAAGAAAAATTCCAACCCAAAAATCTACTACTAGTACAGGCAGGGGAGGGAGGCCGTACGTGTTGGTTCCAATTCATCCATCGCATCGCCCTTGGGAAATTGCTCGTCAATGGGCGATTGTGAGAGCAGGAAGAGAAAGAGGGACAGTCCCCCGCCGCCGCCGCCGCCGCCGACTATCATCATCTCCCCTGAGTTGTTGCTGGAGGAGGTAGTGTGGGAGATCCTGATCCGGCTGCCGGTGAAATCCCTCGGGAGGTTCAAGCTGGTGAGCAAGGCCTGGCACGCCATCATCTCCGACCCTCTCTTCGTCCGTGCCCACCTCCACTGCTCCCAACAACACCGACAGCGCCGCAGCCCTTCTTCCTTCCTCATCGCCCCACATATTTATCGCCAAACCCCTAATGTCTCCATCAACGTCCGCTTCTACCACTGGTCTTTGCCGTTACAAGAAGAGCAGCAACAACAACAACAAAGATCCTCATTCGGTAGGAGGATGCGGAGTTATACTGCGAGTGCCGGTTCAACTGCGGCGCTCCTTTACGAAAGGCACTTCCCGACTCACGAATTTAAGGTCGCTCTCCGAATGGCCCATTGTGACGGCTTGGTGTTGCTCCCCACCAACACTGGTCTCTACGTCTTCAACCCGGCCACAAGATGCAACGTTGCGTTGCCCAAGAGCAACCGCAACAAGATGGAGCATCTCAATGGCCTTCCAGTTGGTTTCGGCCTCGATCCTTCCACCTGCAAATACAAGGTTGCACGCTCTTTCTATCGTGGTTGCCACGACAAGGACCACGTCGCCATGGGGATGGAGATCTTCACAATTAACAGTGGTGGCCAGGACGAGTGGAGTGAGACCTTGGTGGATTCGCCTGCCCTCATCTCGTGTCCACAAACCGCCATACACTGCAAGGGTTACCTATTCTACTTCATCAGTAAGGCCAACCATCCATGCCCCCCACGGGCACTACTCCGTTTCAGCCTTCAACACGAAACATTTGGTTTCACTCCGTTGCTTGACACCTTGTACCCTCAAGTACAAGACAAAGATATTATCCTCCATGAGCTTGACGGGGAACTATGCGCCACTTTCTTCGTCGAGTGCCTACAACGCGTAGTGGTCTGTATGACAAGAGACGTCCTGGATCCGAAATGGAGCTTACACTACACGATCAACGTCTCGAGCCTTTGTCGTCCAGTTACCTATGCTACCGGGGTTCTTTTAGCATATAATCGTCAAGAATACCGTTTCTACTTGCAAGCTCACGGCGCCTTCGAAGACATATTTGATATGGACGATCTAAAGTTTCTAGAGCCCAATGGAGAAGTCACCTTTGGGCCATGCGTGGAGAAAGAAATGCTGGTTCGACCTAGTTTCGTACACCGAAAGCCTTGTCCCTGTTACTCCTCTTAAGCCAAGCTTGCATGCCTTGGGAGAATAGTGCCCACCTTCTTGAATGGACCCTCCAACGTTTCTCTCAAGCAAAGGTGATGATGAGGAATAAAGATTTAGACAAAGTTGATTTAATGTTGTTTCTGTTTGCTTAGAATGTTCGTTGCAGTCTTGGTCTGTTGCAAGAGAGCGTGATTATAATAACTATTTGCGTGATTCTGCCAATACTTCTATGTTACCATTATGTTCAACCATTGTGTTGTTTCTTGCAAGAAGTAATTTGCTTGATTCTACTATTCAACCCCCAAAACATAAACTGCAGCTAAAAAGAGGTGACAGACTAATGTTTACTCAATTGATGCTTGAACCACTCACCATTTTCATCAAAAAATTGTGAAATAATTCTTGTTTCTTTTTCAATCAAAAACAAAAAAAAAAGATTGTACGACAGCTAGAGCATGGATAAATCTTGCAGGTTAGACATGACAGGATAGAATGTGTGTAAATCGTGAGATTGGAATTGGATCTCCAGATTTATCTCTTTAGTACTGTCCAGATTTGGTATGTAAACTCTAAACTGTAACCAGCCGTCAAGAGGATGAAGCTGAGGCTGCTTAAATGTAAACTAAGAACTTTGCTGTGCTTAATTAATTAATAGCTGGATGTTATTTTTAGTCTAGCTGAACAATAATGAAGCTTCAGAATTCAGAACTGTTGGTTCATTTTTAGACCATGGATCGTTCAATACGTTTTCTGGATTCTAAAACTGCATATGTAAGAGCATCACTTGGTTGCTAAGCTCTATGATGGACAATTCAGATTCAGAATGCCCTGTTCTGATCCTTTTTGGCCCTTATAGAAAACACAATTCACCATGGACATGATAACAACAATGTTATGGAGTTCCGGTACCCAAAAAAAAAGGGTAAGAAGAATACACAAAAGAGAATAAGCAGCAGCAGAGGGACATACATATCCTTGCATCTTGCCTCCACTACAACCCCTCTTCATGGTCGCCCGCTTCGACCTCTTCATCTTCATCCTCCGACTGAACCTGACAAGGCGAAATTAAACAGCAGAAAGAAAGAAATATATTCAGATTTAGCTAGCTCTAGCATATGAATGAAACTATCACAGAATCGGTAGTGATAAAAGGGCTTATACTAGTGCATAATCAATGTCTCAAGAAGCTACATCCTTGGGGTGTGCATGGAAACAGGGATGCTGGTTCGACAGAGTTAGTTTATCTCAGGCAATGGATCATACTGCGTTTCTCTGACAAATGATGAAGAAGCCTGAAGAAGATTCAGAACAAGCCGACGTTTAACTTTGATTGTATTTCCTTGTGTAATGTTCTTACCTAGGTCTTCTAGTCTTAGTATGTTGAATCAGAACCAGTTAATCTTTTGTTGGATCATGTCAATGTGAGCTAAAAAGAGGTGACACAAAGTATAGTAAGCATGCATTTGATGTGAACTTAACTTGATGCCTGAACCACTCAACATGTCAAACAAAATTTCTAGTGCTGCTGCTGGTTTCCATTTTTTTTTCAATCAAAGATTGGAATATCTACAGGCAGCTAGAGCATGGATGAATCTTTGCAGGTTAGAAGAGAAATAATCTCTCGAACTCTTTTGAGATTGATCAAACTGAATCTGTAAATTTATTCATTCATTCAGTCAATTACACGCACGCACAACGCACACACCTAAACAAACAAACTAGTCCCTCCATCGGATCCCTCCATATTAACCGTCTCAGCTTCAGTAGTACGTAGCAAGTAAAAAAAAAAACAAGGCTGAATGAATCATGAGATCAGCAGTGGTCGTCGGGGAGCTGGCCGCAGTCCTCGATGACGACGGGCTGGGCGGTGGAGCCGCCGGACGACCCGACGGCCTCCATCTTCTCCACGACGCCGTACCCGTCCACGACCTGCCCGAACACGACGTGCTTGCCGTCGAGCCAGGGCGTCTTGGCGGTGCAGATGAAGAACTGGGAGCCGTTGGTGCCGGGCCCTGCGTTGGCCATGGAGAGCACGCCGGGGCCCGTGTGGCGGAGGAGGAAGTTCTCGTCGGCGAACTTGGCGCCGTAGACCGACTCGCCGCCGGTGCCGTTGCCGCGGGTGAAGTCGCCGCCCTGGCACATGAAGCCCGGGATGATGCGGTGGAAGGCCGAGCCCTTGTAGTGGAGCGGCTTGCCGCTGGCGCCCAGGCCCTTCTCGCCCGTGCAGAGCTGCCGGAAGTTGGCCGCCGTCCTGGGCACCTTGTCGGCGTAGAGCTCCATGACCACCCGCCCCGCCTTGGCCTGGCCGATGAGGATGTCGAAGAAGACCTTGGGGTTCTTGGCCGCCGCCATGGATTTCTACTTGCTGCTTTCTTTACTGGATCAATGGATCAAACATACATACATACGCTCGGTCAGATCAAATCTACCAACAAAAGGAAAATTCTTGAGATTTGTCAAAGAAAGAACGAATCAACAAAGGAAAGAAGAGAAAAATTTGTGGAATTGTTCGATTGGACAAATGTGTTCATGGTCCTTGCGTGGCCTCCAGGGTAGCACTGCTGGAGATCACAGGGCGAGGATATGAAGAAAATAGATTTGATTTGGCACAAACATTGAGCTCAGGAGGCCTTTGGATAATGACGCCTAGAAAGCCTTCGATATGTGCGAGACACAAAACCAAAACCAAATCCAATCACAAGAAAGAAACCTTGACAAATCGAAGCACAAAATCCTACCTTGATTGACGAGGAGGAGGAGAAGAAGAAGAGCGAAGGAGGAGGATGGGAAACGGCGGCTGGGTGGGGGGAGATAAAAAGGGGGAGGGTTTAGGGTTTTCAGAGCGCCCACTCCATGGGCTCTAACGGGCCTGGGCCTATCTGGTGGCTCCGCGGCCCTTCTTCTTCTCAGCCCGCACCTTGTTGTTGTCAAGTATCCCAGCCCATTCCACTGAGAGAGAGAGAGAGAGAGCCCATGTAAAAAAGTGAGAGATTAATTACGAGAGAAACCTTAAAAAAATTAAGAGAGAAAAATGAATGAAAAACTATTTATTACTCCCTCCGTAAAGAAATATAAGAGAGTTTATATCACTAAGAGGGAATATTAAATAAAAATAAAAATAATTATTCGCCTACACATCAACTTTGAGAAATGTGGTAAGCGGACATTTTGTAAAGTGGAATGAAATGCAAGTGCCTTTTTTTTCCTTCATCTGACAAAGTCATGTAATGTACAAGGATTCAAGATCAAGGATGTGTGCACCTGGCCGCAAGAGGTTTGCACATACAGACAGACTGCTTGAAACTCAACATGAGCCAACAACTTGCACCAACAAAACACCTGCATCCATCTTCAGTAGCAGCTGGGACTCCCACATTCAGTCCATTTTGCCTTATCGAAAAGGCACTACTGAGCGTGTGTTAATCATTCATTAGCAAGCTATAATCATATACTATACGATAAGCATGGATGACACTATTAACAAAGGCAACACAAACCATAAAACACTTGCTGTACTTTACAATGATCACACGCTGCTGAGCTCTGTTAGGCTGCCTCCACTTTTTTTTTCTGTACCAACCTAACCTACTATCCCACTTCACTAGGTTTTCTTCCCCACATTTATGTGATTCCTTGCATTTTAATACCAGCAAAGCAATTACTGTAATAACTTCCAGTCCAGTGCCCAAAAAAACAGCTGCGAGCATATTTACCAACTTAGTCCTGTAATCAAACATCACATTCTTCTTTAGCAAAAATAACCAACACTGCTAGTACTTCTTTGACATAATATTACCTCACAGCAACCAGATCAGTCCAACAATACAGAGTCAAAAGGGAGAAATGACATTAAGAACATCGCATCATCATTAGTTCTACTTTACTCCCTTTCAGCTTTTCCTTTCTATATATACTCTGGAAAGCAACACCTTTGTGGTTATATGCTAATTCTACTTTTTAAATACTAGCATTAATTTTTGAAATAAACTGAACACAGCTGCATATGTCTTCTATGTGTCGAACAAAGTGCAGTATGGTGGTTATGCGGCAAACAAGTATGCATAACAGCCTGGGAAGATGACCAATTGCAGAAGAGCTAACGCATATTAACTCTCCATTAACTAATTCTTTTTAGAAGCAAAGATGCACTTGGGTGACCAACTGTTTTTAAAGTTCTATTTTAAGTTATAACTATTCAAGAAGAACCAAAAATAATGAAACTTGCCTAACGTGAGCAACTAAATAGTACTCCTCTATATCAAAATATAAGACGTTTTTGCAGTTCAATTTGATTTCTACTCCCTCCATCCCATAATATAAGATCGTTTTGCAAGCTAAAACAGCTTGCAAAACGATCTTATATTGTAGGCCGGAGGGAGAATATATTAAGTAATACCACATCTTTTCCTGTTGTGAACAGCACCACCTACGGTTTTTTTGTGTGGCAGAAACAGATGCAGGGGAAATACATATCAAGGCATAACAGGTTCACCAACAAATCAATAATGACAAAGAAGGAAAGGCACACGCTTGATATGCACAAAAATGATGAAATCAACACTCAGACAGCCCCCTAGCTAAATGACCTCCATTACAGTTACTAAAGTATCAAGCAGAAAAACACAGGAAAAGTTACCCTGTTTTTCTTTGGTTCATTCTACCAGCTTTGCCCAGGTTCAACCTTTTGCTCACTGCCTTTCAATTTATTGATTGATTCCTGAAGTTATGACATTTTGTTCCCTGTTAAAAAGAAAGGAAAAGTCAAACAATTCATAAACTCATCCAACAACCAGTAGTAAAATAAGATCTCTCAAGCAAACACAAATGGGTTGGGCTATTGTTACTTCCAGTGCCGCTTTAGTCCTTCTGAAAAGAATGTCAAATTGGTATAGAACTGGGAACCAAGCTTTTGGATAATGGAATCTGCGCAGGCCATTAGGGAGACCATGTCAGATTAATTATTCAACAAACCAAGCTAACCCCAGCATGTACCCCACTGCTAGTGCTAGAGTAGCCTTTATAAATGGGGAGGATCGATGATTCACTCCACAAGCTGCAAGGAACAAGAATACACCACCAGCATCGATCAGGCACCAGGAGCAATGACAGGGTTTTCCTCTCCATGCGGCGCATGCAAGTTCCTTCGGAGGAGGTGCGTGAACGGGTGTGTCTTCGCCCCGCACTTCTGCCATGAGCAAGGGGCTGCCCATTTTGCCGCAATTCATAAGGTCTTTGGTGCAAGCAATGCCTCAAAGCTCCTCATGAGCCTCCCGGCGACCGACCGCCGCGAGGCCGCGGCCACCATCTCCTACGAGGCACAGGCCAGGCTACATGATCCGGTATATGGTTGCGTCGCGCACATATTCGCTCTGCAGCAACAGGTTAGTGAGTTTTGCTACTTTCTGAATGTTCATTTGGTGAACTGCTAATTGCATGGACAGTAATTAATAATATATTAGCAAAACTGATGGCATGCAAATTCACCTAGGTTGTAAATCTGCAAGCACAATTGGAGTCGCTCAAAGCTCAGGAACCAGTACAAGGGCGCACAAATACTTGTTCCGTGTCAAGCCCTGAAGAAGACAGTATTAAGGCCAAGGCTATGGCTTATCAGAAAGGGGAAGCTAGGATGCCACAGCCAGGACATTCAGTCAAGATTGAAAGAGAGAGCTACTTCGGAAATGACGCCATGACCTCCTGCACTTGCATGCAGTATTCTCAGGATTACAACAGTTCACATGTATACGCAACCGACTATCCGGCGTCGTTTAATGATGACAGTATCCACAGTAGCACCATGTTCCCCGTTGATATGCAAGAATATCTGCAAGAGAGTGGGTATTATGATGCTGAGGGCCTCTAGTTGGTTGCCTTTGCATATATCAACTACTCCCTCCGTTCCTAAATATTTGTCTTTCTAGGCATTTCAACAAGTGACTATATACGAAGCAAAATGAGTGAATCTACACTCTAAAATATGGAGGGAGTAGGTGTCACAGCATGTGCTTGGTAACTGCAAAACTACCAGCAGTCCTCTTTCGGTCCAATTCTAAACCGTGGACGACCATTGTAGCTAGAATGTTCCATGAGCAGCCTGTACTAGAATGCTGAATCAAGCAGGGTGAAGTGACAAATGTTTTCCACTAACCATCAACTGAAACAATACGTGTAATGGAAGTTAAGATCCGATTCGGTGGAAATCAACTAAATGACTACGTACTGACACATGCGCCAAACTGCCAACCGACTGGGGGTTCACCAGCTGGGAAAGTCTCATGTCATAATAATGGAATTAATTAGGAGATGTGGTATGCAAGCCCTACTTGGCGAAATGGCGGCCATGGTTTTCGTGGATTAGGAGGAGGCATTTCATCCCCCTGCAAAAAAAAGGAGGAGGCATTTCATCGAACAGGTTGAGTTCATGGTGGGTGATACTTGGAGTCAGAGATAGGTAGAGGCAGGCTGACCTGACCTGCACGGTGGCCGGGTTGCATTTTCATAGTGCTGCCAGGCGAGGCATTCCGTCTCCAATCAACGGGTCGGCCACATCTAAGGCTCGGACGCCGGCGATCGCCGGGACGGGAACGGGATTCAATCGTTCAACCGACGTATTCGAGAAAAATCGTTCAACCTTTTTTTTTTTGAGGGAAGAAAAATCGTTCAACCGAGCACCAGTGTGGTAGTATGGGCCTATCTTATGGGCTTCCAAGCTTGAAGGCCTACTTTGTCACATGGGCTTCCAAGCACATCTCAACAGTCATACCAAAAAACCATTGTTCCTTTGGGTGTCAAAACCGTCTAAATTTGTCCTATAACTCCACATAAAGTTGTTTTCTCATTTTCTTTTCTAGGTTTCTTTGTGTTTCGTAAAGTACTAGTACTTTCGTAGTTTTCCCATATTTTATTCTATTTTCCCCATGTTTTCTTTAGCTAGTTTATTTTTTAGAAAATAGAAAAACTTCAGCCTTTTATTTTCATATATGTATTTTTTATTTACCTCACTTTTCTAGTGATTTTTTTATGTAGGAACAAATACTAGAGCTTGATGGTTTTAAGAAGTGAGAGTCAATGTTTTTTTGCGGGCAGAGAACATAGCTCACTTTAGTGGGGGGAAAGACTCTATAATTTTAGCGTCTAGGTTCAACTCCTCCTAGGCATGAATTTGAAGTCACAATTATATTTTCAGGCAGTCCCTTGTAGAAATATTAAAAACAATCAATATGATTTTGGCACTATCGACAGACCAATTGTTTTCTTTCCCCTTCCCTACTCTCGTGACCGAGGCGGCCAGGGGTGACGACCAATCTACCCTCAAACCATGGATACTTGTGATTTCATCTAACTGTTAGTTATTTTGCTATTTCCCTCAAATTTCCTCATTTTCTTTTCTCGGTTTCTTTGTGTTCTGTAAACTTCTACGTTGGCGGTTTTCCCATGTTTTTTCCTAGATTTGCCAAAAAAAATGGTTTCCCCCCCATTTTCTTTAAGCTAGTTTATTTTTAAAAAAATAAAAAATTAGCTTCTTGTTTTTCCTATGTTAATTTTTTATTTACCTCACTTGTCCCGTGATCTTTTATGCAAGGAAGAAGACTAAATCTTGATGGTTTTAGAAGTGGGAGTCTAGCTCTTCTTTTTTTCGGGTAGATAGCCTAGCTCACTTAGTGGGGAAGAGGGTGTATAATTCCACTGTCTAGGTTAAAATCCTCCTATTGAATCTGAATTCACAATTATATTTTTGGGTCCCCTTTATAAAAAATCCAAAAATAATTTATATGGTTTTGGTACTATTGAGGGACCAAAAGTTTTCTTTCACTTCCCTCTCGTGACCTAGGCGGCCACAGGCGGCCGCGACCTACCCTCCACCCTTGCAAGAGACTGCAGGCCCCCTCTTCTTTCGTTTGTCCCAGTGATGGGGGTGGGCAAGGACCCCAAGGCTTTAGTCCCTTGGTGGTAGAGTTAGGATCGGAGTAAAGTCTCTAATCGGCGGTGGCAAGACGATGGCGTCGCCATCGGTGTGGAATAAGGTCTCCCTGTCTCGCCCTTGTGTCAGTGGCGGTTCTTCACACTCTCAAGGTTTGTTTTCTTCATTTACAGATTTGTCTCAATGGGGCAGCCATGTGTAGCAAACAATGTGGTCATGTGTTGGTCCTCCGTCTCTAGTTCCGACCGACAAAGGTTGGCCAACCTTGGCCTCATTGGTGTGTGTGTGTGTGTGTGTGTGTGTGTGTGTGTGTGTGTGTGTGTGTGTGTGTGTGTGTGTGTGTTCCCGACTTCATATGGCCGGCCCTAGGGCTTTCTGCATGCCCTCTTTGGCAGTTTCTTCTTTGGGGCCGCCGACATCTTATGTTCTACAAACAACTTCCCTGCTGCCACTTCTACAAGATCATGAGTTTATAAAATTTTGCACTATGGAGACAGAGGCCAGAAATGGCAACGAGCTTTGCTCAGAGTTCATCGTTGATGGATGTAGGAGGAAGAAGACTTGGTCACCCCCAAAACATGAATGCATTTTTCAGTTTTTGTATGGGTGTTTTGGTCATTATCCGTGCTACTTAATACTTCCTCTGTTCCTAAATATAAGTCTTTGTAGAAATTTCACTATGGACCACATACGGAGCAAAATGAGTGAATTTACACTCTAAAATGCATCTACATACATCCGTATGTGGTTCATAGTGGAATCTCTCCAAATACTTATATTTAGGAAAGGAGGGAGTATATGGCTTTTGCCCTTTTCATATTAAAAAGAGAGACCAGAAGTTTCCCACAATGAAATTAATTTAAACTTTGGCAATAATTGAGAGACCAAATTATTATTTTTCTCCCTCTATCTACCCATACATATGGACAACTAGGATTACATTGTCGTCTACTTGTTCTAGAACATGTTAAAAGGAGAATGGGTAACCCACAACAGAAAAAAAAAAGTGGATGGGTAAGCTGTTCTTCTAGCAAGTTGTGCTGCTTTTAGCATGATCAGGTACACGTGTCGAGTTAAGGAGCAAAGCTTACTCTAAATTAACCAACCAGCAGGATTGATTACATAAACAAACCATGCATGACGATGACGGCCAGGATCATGGATCTTTGATTAGTAGTTGGCCATGATGGCCTTTATGCATTTGAAAAAAAATACTAAAGGGAAAGGCATGAATGTGTAAGTTTGGCAGCAGTAGATTCGGAATGATGTTCTCTATGCATTTAAAAAAAATCATACAATTCTTGAACATGTCAATAATTATGCAACCACCTCCTCGGACTTAAGAGTAGTGAGGAGGGCGTGCATCAGAGGCGTGTGCAGGTTTGTGCTTGAGGGTGCGCGAGCCGGCGGCTACGGGCAGAGGCTGCGGCATGTGCGTGCATGGTGTGGACGGCATGCTTTCTGACCTTCATGATCTAGGCAAACTCAAGCAACAGGTATGGGAGGAATTTTTTTAGTTACTTTCATGTTATCAACGGTGTCCTGAGGGTATTCTCCACCTACTAGTTAGTTCCCTGCTATATTTCGAATGGGCAGCTTGTGGCATCTTTCTCGGTGTTGGACATCTTATTTAGTACAAATTTGTGGTGCTGATTTCTAAACCATGCATGATTTTTGTACCTAACATCATCTCGTATGTTCTGCAGCTTATTGTTGCCACTTTGGATGGTGAAGGGTTATCTTGGAAGCAGAAAGTTATGTGAATGGAATTAACAACAATTGGTTTAAGTCCCTGACTGGATGGAACTAGAAATGGATCATCAAACTTTAATACTCCCTCCGTTCGTTTTTATAAGGCGTTTCAGACAGCTGGGTTTGAACTGTTTAGTACACTGTCTGAATTTGCTAAAACGTCTTATATAAGTGAACAGAGGGAGTATATGTTTCGATTTCCCATAGCGACATCTTCATGCATTAAGATTCAGAATTATTGTACATATATTACCTTCCCTCAAATAATTATTTCAAATCAGCAGCTATGTGCAATTGAGGGTTGAGTGTTTTAGTGATGGATTTATTTCAACGGGATACAGGAAATATCCTTCTCATGAAATCAGAATACTCATTTTTGACATGACTGTTAATATTAGGTGTTGTACATATATATTACCAGTTTCTATTGTTTCTAGGAGCTGAAAGACGTCGACCATTCTAAAATGTCTAACTGTACTTTTAGTAAAGAGGCAACACCTGACAGTGTGCCGGTATGTCGGTAAGATTGTAGGATGTCTTCTCACTTTTTGTCCCTGTTAGGTATTTATATTTTTGTCACAATGACTCAGGATTAGTTCAGTAGCCATCTGTAGATAAGACTGTAAATTGAAATTGCTCTACGTGAAGGCGAAGCTAATGTTTTCCTTGCTATTTCAACAATCTGTTCTATAGCATTCTATTTATTCTGTATTCATTAGAAAAGAATTATGGCACCAAAATATTTTATTTGTGATCCTTTTCCCAGTCAAATTATCTCGCCACATGTCTGCAAATCAAAATTTCTGACATGACATCGAATTATCATAAGAAAAATCTCAACAAATTGTACGACCACTTTTTCCTAAGCTTGAGTGGTAATAAAACATTTGTATGTTTCTAATTGGTATATTACGCTAGCGAAACAGTAAAGAATTGGTTCATCTGGTCTGCACGATGAGTACTTTCTGTTGCACATTTATTCATACAAACTAAGATATATTGCTTGTGCAGGATGATTATGAGTTGAGAAATAAGTTTTTATCATACATGCTCAAATATTGTGTGAATGAAGCTAAAGACAACATTTCTGATATTGTGCGAGAATATTTTTAGCGCATCAAGCAGATCTTAATTCTTAACAGATTAATAGTTGGATAATTGCTCTCTATTATACATCATCATTAAAATACCTTTTTATCAACTTACATTGCAAGTGAAGTGGACTTCAATTATTATCCGATTGTTACTGGCTATCTTTTCTATACATACGAAATTTAACATGCATTATGTTTGTATAACTCTAGCATAATGTTTCAAAAGCCCGTAGCAACGCACAGTCATTCTACTAGTAGATATCAACTTCGTCCGATGTGCAGGTGGTCTCCGTTGTGGGCAGATCTTATTTGCCGAAACACCCTATTTACCGCTCTTTGCGACAAGTTGGAGCTGTTTCGCAGAAGGGATCGAGCGACCGTTTGGGTCTCGGCCGGCCCGTTTAGCATTTCAGTTATAGCGGTTTTGGGAAATGTTTTCTAGTCAGTTTTTTTTTTCTGTTTTGGGAACCTTCTAGTTGGTTCTTGAAACCGTTTTTTTTCCTTTTCAGTTTCATTTTCGTTTTTCTTTTTCCTATTTCTCTTCTTTTTCATGTTTCTTCTCTTTTCTCAGTTTCTTTTTTCTATTTTCTTTCACTTTTTCTTTTTCCTATTTCTCTTCTTTTTCATGTTTCTTCTCTTTTCTCAGTTTCTTTTTTCTATTTTCTTTCACCTTTTCTTTTTCTTTGTCAAAATTATTTTAAATTGCAAAAAATGTTTTGTTCAAAATTCCAAAAAAGTTAAGAATTTCAATTTTTTTGGTTCTTTTTTTAAAAAAATGTTTGACATTCTTAAAGTTTTAGAACTTTAATACAAACGTTTCCATTTTTAAAATTGGTTCGTATATTAAAGAAATTAAAAAATTCAAAAGTGTTCCCATTGTTTAAATTTGTTCAAAAATGTTAGATAACTTCACACAAATGTTCCTATTTTCCAAATTTGTTCACAAATTGAACAAATGCTACAGTTTTGGAAGTTTGCCCACAAATTTTAAAAATGTTCATCTTTAAAAATTCGCAGATACAACAAATGTTCAGTGAATTTCAAAAAATGTATTGAAATTTTGTAATTAATAATTGTAACTTTGAAAAATGATGACGGTTAAAAAAAATCTTGTTTTTCAATAACTTTTTGCATTTCCAAAAAATTGTTCCTAATTTCAAAAAACATTCTCCTATTCAATTGTTTCCTTTTTTCCCTAAAATAATAAGTTTCCCAGATAATGTTCGCATTTCAAAAAAACTCACATTCGAAAATTTAGAAAAAGATTAAATCTGCAGCAGCTTATGGTTCATATATACCGAGCTGCCTTTTTGACACCAAATCTGATGTACTACTTTCCACGTGGGTCTTGTTCTTATATTTTACAGTTGTCGGTATGTTGTTTAACTTTTGCGCTGCAAAGCTTGCACTTGGGTTAGCAATTCGTGGTGGTTAGCGCAAGGCGTGCAACTACAAGAGGTCGTATGTTCGATTCCTATTGCTGAGCTTCCCTATGTGAAACTGCGACTCCTCGCCACAAATAAGCGGCGTATATGATGTCCGATATTTCCCGCCCGGAGGCGGCAAACAGAAGTGGCTGCTTCTCCTGCAGTCCCAGCGGGTGGGCCAGCCCAGTTTGTGGCAGCGCCTGCTGCGCGATCGCTGTTTCGTTCTTTTCTTTCGGTTCTTTCTGTTGCTTTTTTGTTTTGTTTTATTTTTTGATGTTTCTTTCTGGTTCTTTCCGTTTTTATGGTTTTTTTGTTATTTTTTATTTCCAGTTTTTCTTTATTTTTCTTTCTCTTTTTCTTCCATTGATACATTAATAAAATGTTTCATCAAGCATTTTTACTACGATGGAAATCTGTGTTTTCTTCGTATATTATACAAGAGTTAATCATGTATTGCAAAAAAAATCATGGTAAGTATAATAAAATGTTTACCGTATATTAAGAAAATATTCAATGTTTTAGAAAAAAATAATCATTGTGTATCTAAAAAATGTTCGGCGTATATCTAAAAAATGTTCAATGTGTATTTTAAAAATGTTAGGCTATATTACAAATATGTTCTGTGTGTGTTTAAAAAGTATTCATGGTGCATTTAAAAAATGTTCAGTGGCCGATTTTTCTATATCTGCCGCTGCATTTAGTTTTAAAATATTTGCGCAGCAGCTTAAATTGTAAAGAACACTTGCTCTCTACCATGGGGTTGCAAGTTTGATTCTCGATAGAGCATCATTTTTTTTTGTTATTTTAGTTGCATCTCACTATGACGCCATCGAATGTGATAGATCATCATTTTTGGGATTTTAGTACCATCTCGCTATGACACTACCGAATGGACTGGCCCATTAAGATCATGCCCTACGTGAAAGCTCGTCTGTTTGACACTACCGAGTGTCAGCTAGAGCCCTCATGGTTGTGGATGGAGTTCCTATACCTTTAAATATCTTTACAAGATTTTTAAAGGTACTAAAATATATAAACGTGAACACAAAAGCAACACAAATTAATATAGAGGCAATGTGATTTTGGAATTATTTCTCATATGAAACAATGTGTAAAACAAACGCCGACGTAAAATATTGGCTTAACTTATTTGTAATCGAGACATTAGAATTGTATATTGAATACAATATATCAATTTTGGAACACTATATGTTGTCATTTGTGCTAATATAAGTATAAACTAATAACAAATAGTAGCTTATAAAAAGTAAAATTGTTTAGTATAAAACCAAAGTTGACATTTTTGTTTTGACCGAGGATGGCCATCTGCTACCCTGGGATACCTGGACATCACCAGTTTTAAAATTACGGAAAGTCAAGGTTGCCAGTGTTAAAATCTGCTATCGAGGATGCCGTGCTGATTAATTCTAGCACTGGGTCTGTCCTTTAAGTTAGGCCATCATGAAATAAAACCATGATATTTCTTTGACAGTGTGCTTTCAGTAGTAGATTGATCATATTGTCACTTTCAGATACAAATTTGACCTTACACAGCTAAATTATTATATTGTGTTACCTAGTAGGTTAGTGATGCGGTTCTCATGGATGACGAAGATGTGCAACCTGATGAACGAGTAGGCTGTGGGGTGCCAGAGGAATGGTAAGTAAGGAGCTTCTCCATCAATGTGTTTTTTGTTATGCATACTGAGCTAAAGTTTTGATTTGCTATCTAATAAAGCAATGGGTTTTTCAGGACTGAGTCCAAAATTTACTATCCATCAAGGTGAAACTGCATTGTTTTGAAGACCATCTGTTCATGGTAGTGCGCTTCTCTTTAGCCCCGTCATTAACACTAACCATTTGAACAGAGATGACCCAGAAGCTGTAGAGCTCACCTATTCGGATATCAGATGTCTTGATCCTGGAGTATATTTGTTATCCCCTGTAATAAACTACTACATTCAGTAAAAATATATGTCCATGTCTTTCAAGTTTTGCTTTGTATCAGAGTATATTTGTCGTCCCCTGTAATAAACTTCTACATTCAGTAAGAATATATGTCCCTATCTTTCAAGTTTTGCGTTGTATCATTTTATGATCTTGCCCTTTTAGAGACTGCTTGAGCATGTGTCTTTGAATAATACTCCCTCCGTTCACTATTATAAGATGTTCTAACTTTTTTTTCTAAATCTGATGTATATAGACACCTTTTAGTGTGCTTCTTCACTCATTTCAGTCCGAATCCAGTCTATACTGAATTATCTGAAGCGTCTTATAATAGTGAAATGAGGGAGTAGGAAACAATCAATGCTTTATTATTTCAGAACATTTAGGTGTTAATGCACCTAGTTGTACCGCATGTCCGCATTGAAATGTCCAGAACATCATCAAGCTATCTATTTGAGCTGTTGAGCTTGATGAATTAGTAAAAATAGCATCATGTGAATTTTTAATCATCCACTTACACAGAGATGGTCGAATTGTTTAAAGTTAGGACTTGTGAATTCTGTTCATAACAACTTTGCCTCTAAATGGATGTTTCTGTTTAACTTTGTATGATATTCTTCTGGCAGATACATCAAAAGAGACAAATTTCAGCGTGAAGCTGTCAGAAACAATTTCTACATGTTTAACACATATTTTTACAACAAGCTTCAAGAAGCATTATTTGGGAAGGTAAGATTGTTTTTCTATTGAATATATGTTTATCTTCTCCAAGTTCTGTTGTTCATGGTACATGAGAGTACTTTGGAGATAAGCTTTGGTTGTTTGCTTAGTAAAATGTGATAGTCTAACCTAGTAGTCCTTCCGACCGTAATTACTTGACACTCAAATGGATGTATCTAGCACTAAAATAGGTCTAGATACATCCGTTTGAGTGTCAAGTAATTCCGGATGGAGGAAGTACTATATTGTATTGTAGTTGTCCTTTCTTAGTATCTCGAGTTCTTGACTCTTATACATAGTCTTTTATGACTTATCTTTCTTTTTATGTATTGTTGTACTCCCTTCATTCCTAAATATAAGTCTTTCTAGAGATTTCAATATGGACTACATGCGGAGCAAAATGAGTGAATCTACACTCTATACTACGTCTATATACATCCGTATGTAGTCCATATTGAAATCTCTAGAAAGACTTATATTTAGGAACAGAGGGAGTACTAATTTCATACAATATTTTCTTTGAATCTTATTGTTAGTAATACATTAGTACTCTGGACATATGCTTTTATTGCTTCCATGCTAAGATGCGAAAGTAACAGGCATACGTCTAGAGTACTCTGAATTTTTGGACAGTGTGTTGTAGTTGTCTTGTCTTAGTACTTCACTACCCGTCTCTTATAAAGTACTCCCCCAGTCCGAAAAAGCTTGTCCCTTAAATGGATGTATCTAGCATAAAGTTAGTGCTAGGTACATCCATTCGAGGGACAAGATTGGGACAAGTTTTTTCGGATGGAGGGAGTATACCGTTTTATGATCTTTCTCTTGTTTGTGAAGTGGTATCTTCATATGATAATTTTAGATTGCAATGCTCCACTTTTTCTAGGGTCAGTTCATGAAGTTGAGAAGATGGTGGAAAGGTGTCAATATATTTCAAAGAGGATACATTATATTGCCAATCCATGGAAGGTAAGTTAGTCACTTACTGGAATAAGAATTCTAACATGTTTCCTAGAAATATTCGCATACCGGCTGAAGGCTAAACTACTATAGTTCGTTATTTATATGCTTGCAATATAATTGACGGCTCATGTTATTGATTACTTTATCCAAATGCACTCTTGGATATATTTTATAACTCAATGCTCCATCTGGATCTGCAGTTTCAGATTCCTAAGTATCAATCCTTTAGTAATCTGAATTGTTTTACAAGTGCGTTGGGTTGTGACCTGTGAGGTTAATAACATTACGCGTACTTCTTTTGGTATTTCTGCTAAATGCTTTTTGGTCTTTGTTAATTAGGGCACACCTGAGCTTGGTGATTATCTGCATTCCTGCAAAAGAGAGTAAATCTGGACCAATCGTACTTCATCTGGAATCCTTAGGGATGCATCCTACAGATGACACTACTAGGAAAAATCTTATACATAGAATCTTATTAGCAACACGCTTTAAAATACGGCGCTACTGCTATTTAGCAGCAGCGCGTGCCACTAAAACGCGCTGCTGATAGGAACATAGCAGTAGCGCGTCATTTGTAAACCGCTCTACTGCTATAATTGCCATGACCTCGCCGTCAAGTTAGTTATAGCAGTAGCGCCGTATTACATAGCGCGCTACTACTATTGATGTTAACAACAGCGCCTTTCGATAAAACTTGCTACTGTTAAGTTCAGTCCACAAGTTTAGTCCCACCTCGCTGCGCGAATAGGGTGCTTACCACCTTAAATATGTTACTTCTCAAGTTATCACAACCTCTTGGTCTTCATTGAACTCTATGTGTAGAATTTGTGGCCGTAATATGAGTCTTCTCCGGTTCCAACCGGAAGAAGACTCATATTGACAATTCAGATTGTACACAAAAAGATCATTGATGACCAATGTATTTTTGCATTGATGGCCAATGTATTTCTGCATGCTTACACTTAGCAGTAGCACTTTTTATAGGAAGACGCTACTGCTAGGGCGTTTAGCAGCAGTGCATTACCAAGATACGCGCTACTGCTAAAGCCATCCTATCACTAGGCCGTCCCTCACTCTCCCCTCTCTGCTCCAACTCACTCTTGCCCGCACAGGCCCTGTCGTCAGCCGCTGCCGCATTATCGCCCCCTCCCTCCTCCATCCCGCCGCCGGCCGTCGCCCCCTCCCTCCTCCATCCCATCGCCGGCTGTCGCCCCTCCCTCCTCCATCCCGCCGGCCGTCGCCCCCCCTCCTCCATCCCGCTGTAGTCGCCCCCTCCCCCCCGCCGTCAACGCCACCAAAGTAGCTCCTCCTACCTTCCTCCTCCTCCCTTCCCATCCTTCCCATCTGTTCCCTCCTTCCTCCCACTCCTCCCCCCTTCTTCCTCCCCCTCCTCCCTCCCTTCTCTCTGTTCTTGTAGAATGTAGGTAGTTTAAATATAGATTTTAGAATGTAGACATTGTAGAATGTAGGTTCTGTAATAGAATGATTTTTTAGCCTATTTTAGGTGTCTTGAATAGAATAATTTTTTTAGGTCTTTTGATTAGAAATTTTAGTAATGAAAATTTTTAGTTGGTAGAATTTGAAAAAATGTTCTGTACTTGTTATATTGTGAACTTAGGGCATATTTTTAGGTTTAGTAAAAGAAATAGTAATAGCGGATGATGATGTAGATGTTTTAGGTATAGAACATTTTGAATAGATGATGATGTAGATTTTTTAGTACAACTACTTTATTTAGTGTTGCTCAAGAATTGCTCATATGATGTAGATATAAACATGTATATCTAGTGTTGCTCAAATAGGATATGTGCTTGCCCAAGTGACCATGTTTGCAGGTAACAGCTCCGAGTGGCCTATGTTTTGCCGGAGTGTTGATTAATTTCCGTTCCGGCAAATTCCAGACGCTCGATATGTCATTTTTTAGCAAAGGTCATGCCGGATTTTTCTCTGAAGTGGATCGTTAATCCTTTTCTAATATTGCTTTAGGAAATGGCGACACCACCACCACCACCACCATGTCGACTGTGCAAGTCAAGATGCGCCAGCAGCCTTGCAACTGGCATGTTGTTCGGCATCTACTTCCAGCCGAGTTTTCTTCCTGCGGCGATAACAAAATATATGAAACTTGTAACAACTATTTTGTTTTTAGTGTTATTGGCATTAATGCATTGTGTATATATCATTGTGTATACACAGATCGTCCCATGCAATGTGAGGTTGGAATTCAACAAGCTGACCGGAGACACTGTGACCTTTGAGGCTCCTGCGTCCCCTACACTATGGAGGTCGAGAAAGGACAAAATATGTCACAGATTGGAGGATATGGATGGAACCGTGATAACCCACAAGTATAGGGGATCGAAACAGTTTTCGAGGGTAGAGTATTTAACCCAAATTTATTGATTAGACACAAGGGGAGCCAAAGAATATTCTCAAGTATTAGCAGTTGAGTTGTCAATTCAACCACACCTGGATAATTTAATATCTGCAGCAAAGTATTTAGTAGCAAAGTAGTATGGAAGTGACGGTAACAGTGGCAAAAGTAACAGTAGCAATTTTGTGGTAATTGTAACAGTGGCAACGGTAAAGTAACTAAGCAAAGATCAATATGTAAAAAGCTCGTAGGCATTGGATTAGTGATGGATAATTATGTCAGATGCGATTCCTCATGTAATAGTTATAACATAGGGTGACACAGAACTAGCTCCAATTCATCAATGTAATGTAGGCATGTATTCGGAATATAGTCATACATGCTTATGGAAAAGAACCTGCATGACATCTTTTGTCCTACCCTCCCAGGGCAGCGGGGTCCTTATGGAAACTAAGGGATATTAAGACCTCCTTTTAATAGAGTACCGGACCAAAGCATTAACACTTAGTGAATACATGAACTCCTCAAACTACGGTCATCACCGGTAAGTATCCCGATTATTGTCACCTCGGAATTAACGGATCATAACACATAATAGGTGACTATAGACTTGCAAGATAGGATCAAGAACTCACATATATTCATGAAAACATAATAGGCTCAGATCTGAAATCATGGCACTCAGGCCGTAGTGACAAGCATTAAGCATAGCAAAGTCATAATGACATCAATCTCAGAACATAGTGGATACTAGGGATCAAACCCTAACAAAACTAACTCGATTACATGGTAAATCTCATCCAACCCATCACCGTACAGCAAGCCTACGATGGAATTACTCACGCACGGCGGTGAGCATCATGAAATTGGTGATGGAGGATGGTTGATGATGACGACAGCAATGGATTCCCCTCTCCGAAGCCTTGAACGGACTCCAGATCAGTCCTCCCGAGAGAGTTTAGGGCTTGGCGGCTGATACGTCTCCAACGTATCTATAATTTTGGATTGTTACATGCTATTATATTACCTGTTTTGGATGTTTATGGGTTTTACTTTACACTTTTATATCATTTTTGGGACTAACCTACTAACCGGAGGCCGAGCCCGAATTGCTATTTTTTTTGCCTATTTCAGTATATCGAAGGAAAGGAATATCAAATGGAGTCCAAACAGAATGAAACCTTCGGGAGCGATCTTTTTGGAACAAACACAATCCAGGAGACTTGGAGTGGACGTCAAGAAGCAGCCGAGGCGGCCACGAGGGTGGCCGGCGTGCCCAGTAAGGGTGGGCGTGTCCCCTGCCTCGTGGGCCCCTTGTGGCTCCCCTGACTGACTTCCTTCGCCTATATATATCTACGTACCCAGAAAACATACAGGAGCACCACGAAAAACTATTTCCACCGCAGCAACCTTCTGTATCTGCGAGATCCCATCTTGGAGCCTTCGCCGGCGCTCCGCCGGAGGGGCAATCGACCATGGAGGGCCTCTCCATCACCACCAAGGCCTCTCCGATGAGTTGTGAGTATTTTACCACAGACCTTTGGGTCCATAGGTATTAGCCAGATGGCTTCTTCTCTCTCTTTGAATCTCAATACAAAGTTCTCCTTCCTCTTCTTGGAGATCTATTCGATGTAACTCTTTTTGCGGTGTGTTTGTCGAGATCCGATGAATTGTGGGTATATGATCAAGTTTATCTATGAGAAATATTTGAATCTCCTCTGAATTCTTTTATATATGATTGGTTATCTTTGCAAGTCTCTTCGAATTATCAGTTTGGTTTGGCCTACTAGATTGATCTTTCTTGCCATGGGAGAAGTGCTTAGCTTTGGGTTCAATCTTGCGATGTCCTTTCCCAGTGACAGCAGGGGCAGCAAGGCACGTATTGTATTGTTGCCATCGAGGATAAAAAGATGGGGTTTATATCATATTGCATGAGTTTATCCCTCTACATCATGTCATCTTGCTTAATGTGTTACTTTGTTCTTATGAACTTAATACTCTAGATGCATGCAGGAGTCGGTCGATGTGGATAATAATAATTGCCTTTCACTTGCACGACTGAACGGTGTGGATAATAATAATAGTGCACGTGCATTGGACTAAGCTGGAATATGCAAGCATTGAATTCAAGGGAGAGGACAAAGTAATATGGGATCTTGGTTAAATCAATCAATAATGCATAAAAGAGCCACTCAACAATTTTATCAAGGTCTTCTCCTTTCGACCCCCAAAAGAAAAGAAAAGAAATAAACCTATTTACAAGGGAAAGCTCCCAACAAGCAAAAGAAGAACGAGAAATCTTTTTGAGTTTTCTTTTAATTATTACTACTACAGGAATGGAAAGTAAACTAGCTAAAAGATATTACTATTTTTTTATTAAGATTATTCAAACACACAAGAAGAAATCAAGAAAATAAAATAAACTAGCATGGATAGTACAATGAAAAAGTATGAGCACCAACAACTAGAATGTGTGTGTAAACATAAATGTAATGTCGGTGAGAAATACGTACTCCCCAAAGCTTAGGATTTTGGCCTAAGTTTGTCTATGCCCATGGGTCAGAGTTGTAGCTGGGGTTGTACTGAGATGCAACAGTCATTGCCTCATGAGCTGCAGCTTGGAGGCAGGCTGCCTCTGTCCTCCTCTCATATTTGTTTGCCTCCTCCCTGGTTATAAAGTATCTCCTTTTTGCCTGAAAGTCAAAGAAAGTAGGAGTGGGGAGAGCAATATAGATAGTATGCCGTCTATCAAAGATTAGTCGATATTGGAGGAACCATTCATTCCTTTCAAGAAACTGATGGCTAACCATGGCATTATAATCTAGATAAGCAGGAAGCAACTCTCTATCACTTTCATGTATGGGTACCCCAAGGAAATTAGCTATACGGGTTGCATAAATTCCACCAAACAGGTTTCCAAATAAACCATTATTATGCAACCTACGTGCAATGATGGCCCCCAGGTTATATTGTTTATCTCCTAACACCGCACTCCTGAGAATGCTAAGATCAGGAACACACATGTGACATGTTTCGTCCTTACCATTTATGCATCTGCCTATAAAGAGAGCAAAATAATGTATAGCAGGAAAATGAATGCTCCCTATGGTAGCTTGTTCTATTTCTCTGGATCTCCCCACAGTGATACTAGCAAGAAAATCTTTAAATTCAGATTTGCGAGATTCACTAGCACTACCCCATTGTGGGAGTTTACAAGTAGTAGTAAGATCTTCTAAGTCCATGGTATAAGATTTATCATAAAGATCAAACAGGAGATTGTGAGAATTGCGCGAAGATGTAAATTTAAACCTTCTCACAAAGGAATCAGTTAAATAGTGGTATTGAGGGCACTTATCTTGCATGAATTCCACAAGATCAGCATTACACACATATGCATCGAATTCATCCTTAATGCTTGCTCGGACCATAAACTCTTCTGACAGCCATTCACAAGGCTGCACGTAAGCTTCCCTAGGTGGTTCATCGTCCGACTCACGTATTGCGAGTCTCGGTCCTTGCTTCCTTGAGTAACCACCTTGATACAATTTTCTATGCATTTTTCTCTCAACGGGGATATGTACATCCCCAATAATAAGAATATCATACTTCTTCTTGACAGTAGGAAGAGGAAATTCAAAACCTCCAATCATAATTGATGGAATCTTTCCAATAGAATTTATACTGTGGACTTGAGGTTGTTTTCTCGAAAAGTATACCGTATGCTCATTGCCATTAACATGAAAAGTGACATTGCCTTTGTTGCAATCAATAATAGCACCTGCAGTATTCAAAAAGGGTCTACCAAGGATAATCGACATACTATCGTCCTCGGGAATATCAAGAATGACAAAGTCTGTTAGGATAGTAACGTTTGCAACAACAACAGGCACGTCCTCACAAATACCGACAGGTATAGTAGTTGATTTATCGCCATTTGCAAATATATTTCAGTAGGTGTCAACTTATTTAATTCAAGTCTACGATATAAAGAGAGAGGCATAACACTAACACCAGCTCCAAGATCACATAAACCAGTTTTAACATAGTTTCTTTTAATGGAGTATGGTATAGTTGGTACCCCTGGATCTCCAAGTTTCTTAGGTATTCCACCCTTAAAAGTATAGTTAGCATGCATGGTGGAAATTTCAGCTTTCAGTGTCTTTCTTTTATTTGTAATAATATCTTTCATGTACTTAGCATAAGGATTCGTCTTAAGCATATCGGTCAAACGCATACGCAAAAAGATAGGTATAATCATTTCAGCAAAGCGCTCAAAATCCTCATCATCCTTTTTCTTGGATGGTTTAGGAGGAAACGACATGGGTTTCTGAACCCATGGTTCTCTTTCTCTATCATGCTTCCTAGCAACGAAGTATTTCTTATCATAACATTGATTCTTTGATTGTGGGTCATCAAGATCAACAGCAGGTTCAATTTCTACATCGTTGTTATTGCTAGGTTGAGCATCTACATGAACATCATTATTAGCATTTTCACTAGGTTCATGTTCATCACCAGATTGTGTTTCAGCATAAGAGATAAAAATATCATTAGGATTCTCAGGTGTGTCTACAACAGGTTCATTAGAAGCATGCAAAGTCCTATCATTTTTCTTTTTCTTCTTTTTAGAAGGACTAGGTGCATCAGCATTATTTCCCTGAGAATCTTGCTCAATTCTCTTAGGGTGGCCCTCATGATACAAAGGTTCCCGAATCATTCTACCACCTCTAGTCATAACTCTAACAACATTATCATTTCTCTTATCATTTAACTCATTGAGCAAATCATTCTGAGCCGTAAGCACTTGTTCTACTTGAGTGGTAACCATCGAAGCATGTTTACTAGTGAGTTTAAGTTCACCCTTAACTCTAGACATATAATCACTCAAGCGTCCAATCATATAAGCATTACTTCTCAATTGTCTACTAACATAAGCATTGAAATTTTCTTGTTTAGCCATAAAGTCATCAAATTCATCCAAGCATTGGCTAGCAAACTTAGTAGACGGGATTTAAACTTTATCATATCTATAGAGAGAATTTACCTTCACTACCTGTGTCGGGTTATCAAGACCGTGTATTTCTTTAATAGGTGGTATATTAAGGCCATGTATTTCTTCAACAAGAGGTAAATTCTTAACATCTTCACCTTTAATACCTTTCTCTTTTATAGATTTCTTTGCCTCTTGCATATCTTCAGGACTGAGAAATAGAACACCTCTTTTCTTCAGACTTGGCTTAGGAGTTGGTTCAGGAAGTGTCCAATTATTTTCATTTGTCAACATATTATTCAATAGCAATTCAGCTTGGTCAAGTGTTCTTTCCCTGAAAACCCAACCACCACAACTATCCAGGTGGTCCTTGGAAGCATTGATTAGTCCATTATAAAAGATATCAAATATTTCATTTTTCTTAAGAGGATGATCAGGCAAAGCATTAAGTAATCGGAGAAGCCTCCCCCAAGCTTGTGGGAGACTCTCTTCTTCAATTTGCACAAAATTATATATTTCCCTTAAAGCAGCTTGTTTCTTATGAGCGGGGAAATATTAGCAGAGAAGTAATAAATCATATCCTAGGGACTACGCACACAACCAGGATCAAGAGAATTAAACCATGTTTTAGCATCACCCTTTAATGAGAACGGAAATATTTTAAGGATATAGTAGTAGCGAGATTTCTCATCATTAGTAAACAGGGTGGCTATATCATTCAACTTAGTAAGATGTACCACTACAGTTTCAGATTCATTGCCATAAAAAGGATCAGATTCAACCAAAGTAATTATCTCAGGATCAACAGAGAAATCATAATCCTTATCAGTAACAAACATAGGTGAAGTAGCAAAAGCAGGGTCATGTTTCATTCTAGCATTCAGAGACTTTTGTTTCAGCTTAGCTAATGATTTCTTAAGATCAGATCTATCATTGCAAGCGAGAAAGTCTCTAGTAGTTTCTTCATCCATAACATAACCCTCAGGAACAACAAGCAGTTCATATTTAGGGGGAGAACCTTCATCATCACTTTCATCAATATTATCAGTTTCAATAATTTCATTCTCTCTAGCCCTAGCAAGTTGTTCATCAAGAAATTCACCTAATGGCACAGTAGTATCAAGCATATAAGTAGTTTCATCATAAGTATCATGCATAGCAGAAGTGGCATCATCAATAACATGCGACATCTCAGAATTAATAGCAGAAGCAGATTTAGGTGTCGCAAGTTTACTCATAATAGAAGGAGAATCAAGTGCAGAGCTAGACGGCAGTTCCTTACCTCCCCTCGTAGTTGAGGGATAAATCTTAGTTCTTCAATCTTTCAAGTTCTTCATAGTGATCAGCAGATATAAATCCCAAGTGACTCATGTAAGTGCATCTAGTGCCCCTTAGTGATTTTGGTGTATTGAAGACTTATAGGTTAAGGGACTAATGCGTTTGTGAGTGTACATAGGTCTATAAGTTTATGAGGAGTTTGATATTTACAGGGAAAGTCGACCCCTAAAAATGAATATCTTCGACTGAAGATTTTGGTATTTCTGAAGACTTTCATGAAGACTTTGAAAGTGAAGAAATTGGTGTTACCGTGAAGACTTGATATTCATGCGAGGAATATGAAGCTTGAAGACTTTCGTTTTCATAGTTTTGTTTTTCTCTTTCTTGAGTCATAGGAAACACCGTACTGTTAAAGGGGGTCGAGGAAATACTAAGGAAAAATTTCCATGTGATGCTCAACTCAAAATCCTACACCTACCAAACCCTTCGAGTGAAGCCTTTGGAAATCTCATACAGTTCAGTCAATTTCTTCAGTGACAGAGACGAAGTTCTTCTGGTCGCTGAGGAATTTGTTCTGACTGAGGAGTTAGGAATTCGCCAGTGCGGATTGCCTACACAGTGAGGAACATGATAGCCCTGAGGAATTTGATAGTCAAATTTCCGACCGTTGCTGTGCTACGCGCCAGCTGTCCCAAAATATCTTATCCACCTAACGGTCATATCAGACAAGGGCATTTATGTCTTATCATGTCGGGCTGCTCCCTAGGCTATAAATAGCCGCCCCCTACAACCACTAGTTGGTTGGCTGCTCCGAGAGAAACTGACACTTGTCATTTGAGAGCAACCCATCCTCCGAGGACTTTGAGCGAAAATCATCGAGTGAGGAAAAACCCCAAACCCAAACACCTACAAACCCAAAGTGATTGAGCATCACTGAAGAGATTGATCCTGCGTGGATCCGACGCTTGTTACCTTTGAAGACTGTGCTTCTTCCAGACGGTTAGGCGTCATGGTCTAGAGCATCCAAGAGGAATTGTGGATCGCCGAGTGACCGAGTCTGTGAAGGTTTGGAAGTCGCCTGAAGACTTACCACGAGTGATTGGACGAGGTCTGTGTGACCTTAGTTCAAGGAGAATACGGTGAGGACTTGGTGTCCTGAGCTGCGTGCTCAGCGACTGGGTGTCCGGGACTGTGTGTCCTCGAGTTTAAATACTCAGCCGCTCCAACCAGACGTACAACTGAGACAGCAGTTGGAACTGGTCTAACAAATCATTGTCTTCACCAACCTTACTGGTTCTATTTCCTCAACTCTTTCATTTCCTCATTACTGTGTTGAGTGATTGTTCATATCTGTGTTTGAAGACTTTGACTGAAGACTTTCTCAATTTCCTCAGTTCAATTTCTTCAGTCTGTTTGTCTTCATCTTGTGTTATCCTGTGTTTATGCTTTCTGTACTCTGTGCTTGTCTTCATTTCATCATGATGACTATGTCTGTATCCTGTTATGCTTACTTCTGAGTACTTATTCCGCTGCTAGTAGTTCTTCGCTAAGGAATTTCCTCACCGGCAAATTCCTCAGTGAAGAATTCATAAAAATCGCCTATTCACCCCCCCTCTAGTCGATATAACGCACTTTCAATTGGTATCAGAGCAAGGTACTCCCTTGTTCTGTGTGATTTTGGTTTAACCACCTGGAGTTCTAGTTATGTCGACCGCAGGTATGATCAAGGTCTCCGCTGGGTGTCCTACCTTCGATGGCACGGACTACCCCTACTGGAAGAATAAGATGCGAATGCATCTTGAAGCAATTGACAACGATCTCTGGTACGTTGTGGAAAATGGTGTTCCCTCAGTCACACCTTCTCTGAATGCTGCTGATGTGAAGAGATTCAAGCAACTCGATTCTCAAGCGAAGAATATCATATGTGGCCATCTGAGTAAAGGACAGTATGGTAGAGTGAGTGCTTTGGAAACTGCTAAGCTTATCTGGGATAGGCTCTCCAAAGTAAACGAAGGAGTCTCAACTCAACGTGACTCTCGTGTTGACGTTCTTCGCAATCTCTTCAACCGCTTCAAAAGACTCGACAATGAAAATGTTCAGCAAACCTTCGATCGCCTCACTGACATCTCAAATGAGCTTCAAGCGCTTGGCGCCACTGACATCACCGACCATGAGGTGGTGAAGAAATTGCTGAGATCGCTAGATTCCTCATTTGATACTCTGGCACTGATGATTCAAGAGCGAGCTGATTACAAGTCACTAGATCCAGCTGATATCCTCGAGAGGCTAAATACTCATGAGTTCCAGCTTGCTGAAAAGAGAGATCTCTATGGTTCAAGCTATGGCAAAACACGTGCCCTGAAGGCCAAGGCTGTGTCTGAATCTGAATGTGAAGACTCTGGTAGTAGCCTCGGTGATCCTGAAGAATTGAGCCAGGAGCTAGCACTGCTCGTGAAGAAGTTCCAGAAGTTCTCAAGACGTGGTCGCTTTGGAAAATCCTCAAGAAGCAGTGATTCCTCATCAAGTGACTATAAGAGAAGACTTTGCCACAAATGCAAGAAACCTGGTCACTATATTCAGGATTGTCCTCAATGGGAAAAGGAATTAAAGAAGAAGAAATACAAGGATTACAGTTCTGATGACGCTAAGAAGAAGAAGAAATCTTCAAAATCTTCATCATCAAAATCCTCGAAGTCTTCATCTCACAAGAAGAGCAGCTCCAAGAAGGCTCGGGCATTCATTGGCAAGGAAATGGACTCTGAAGCTGAATCTGAGGAACATGAGGAAGAGGAGGCTTCTGAGGAGTCCGAGTCTGGTGTGGCGAGTCTGGCTCTCGCTACTGCTTTCGTCAGCAAGTCTATCTTCAACTCTGAAGAAATTGACCGCACCAACAAGGCTGACGAAGACAATGATGACTACGCTCCCACCTATTGCTTCATGGCAAAAGGTGCCAAGGTAACAAAATACCCCTCCTCTGAATCTAGTGAGGATGAATCTGATGAAAATCTTAAGCCCAGTTACTCTAAACTTGCTAAGATTGCTGTGAAACAACAAAAGGCTATTGAAAAACTTCAAAACATGCTAGACAAAAGTGATGATATGTTGGGTGATGAAATGGACCGCACTAAAGACTTAACTGAAAATCTTCAGAGACTTCAGTCTAAGTTTGACAACCTTCAAAGTCATCATAACACTCTCTTATCTGATCACGAGAAGCTTTCTTATGAATTTCTTCAAAGAAAGCAAGATCTTGAGAAGCTAAGAGTGAGTTATGAAGATCTTCAGAAGAATCGCGATTCATTACTTGCTCAACAAATCAGCGCTACTCAAGAAGAATTTGTTCCTCCATGCTTAAAGTGCATTGAACGTGAATCTGCTAATTCTTCACCTGAATGTTCAAATGCTTCAACTATTACAAATTCTTCACCTGCCTCTGCTATCACTAATTCCTCATCTGAGGACATTGCTAGTATCACTAATGATGCAGGGCTGAAGGAATTGTACACGACAGGCATGTACAAAAGCCTCAAAGGGCATCAGATTCTTTGTGATGTGCTCAAAAAGCAGATCCTCAACAGAAACCCTAGGAAAGAGGGTATTGCCTTTGAGAGGAAACTCAATGCTGATGGAACATATTGGAAGCCTGAGCAGTACCCCAAAACCTCATGGGTTGCTGCAAAGGGACCTCCAGTTGATCCATCTAACTTATCTGGCTTTACATGTGAATCTTCTCATTCTTCTGATGAGTCATTTGACTCCAACTATAAACTGTTCAAAAATCAGAATGGTGAAGTATTTGCTAGATATGTTGGCACTAACTGCAGGAACGGTTCCCCTATGAAGAAAATCTGGGTTCCCAAAAGTTATGTTGAAAGTCTTCAGGTGAATGTCCTCATGACACCACCTGTGAAGAACAGGAACCCCAGATCCAATTCTTCATATGGACCTAATTCTTCACATGGATCAAATTCCTCAAATGGGTCAAAGTCCTCATATGATCATCATCATGCTAACCCCTCTGTTTCGTAGGATAGAGCTAAGGGCTATGAATATGCACATTATTCTTCAAATCATTATGTTCATAAGTCCTCGAAGAACTTCTCTGCTTATTCATATGCTTACCCTAACCCCTCTTATGTGAAACGAAATGGATTGGCCTCTATGCCACCTTTCTCATATGGTGCTCGCAGAGTGATGAACTCTTTGCCACCCCTTCATATGTGGGTGGTGAAGAAAAATAACTAATCCTTTATGCAGGGTCAGGTCTCCAGACGTGCTTTAAGCGTCTGAAGAATTTGCTGGAGGCCTGACAAAAATGCCTGAAAGGACACAGGTGAATCATGATGAAATGAACTTTCATTTCACACGTCCTCATACTGAAATATCTGTTTTACTGTTTGATGAAATTCATGTGATGAACTTGATATCATATTCTTGACTGATGAAGTATATTAGATCGTAAGTTGCACTAATTCATCTGCAGGATGATCAGCCCAAAGCCAACGAGTGGGTTCTAGATAGTGGATGTACAAATCACATGACAGGTGACAAGAGTCTATTGATGGATGCTCCCTTAACACCATCACATCTGAAGCACATCATCTTCGCTGACAAAGGCAAAAGTCAGGACCACAACCAGCAATGTGCTTACTTGCAAAAGCCTTAGAAGGCTGGCTATGGCATCAGCGACTTGGTCATGCTGGCATGAGGAATCTGAACACGCTTGCAAAGAAGAAGCATGTCATTCGCATTGAGAATGTCAAATTCCTCAAGGATCACTTATGCAGAGCTTGTGAAGCTGGAAAGATGACAAAGGCCAAGCATCCAACGAAGACTATCATGACCACTACTCGTCCATTTGAATTGCTTCACATGGATCTCTTTGGTCCTAATCATTATTCTGCTGTTTCGAATGATGCATCTCTATATGGCTTTGTTATTGTTGATGACTATTCTCGTTACACATGGGTACACATTGTCACTTACAAACATGAAGTGCAGGAAATCTTCAAATGATTTTCCTCGAGGGCTTCAACCAACTTTGGTGTGAAGATCAAGCACATCAGAACTGACAATGGGGCCGAGTTCAAGAATTCCGGTCTTGATGGCTATCTTGATGAACTTGGTATTAGTCATGAGTTATCTGCTCCTTATACTCCTCAGCAGAATGGCGTCGTGGAGCGCAAGAACAGAACCCTCACTGAAATGGCTCACACTATGCTTGATGAATACAAAACGCCTCGTCGTTTTTGGATTGATGCAATTGATACTACGTGCCACATCATCAATCGGGTATATCTTCACAAATTCTTCAAGAAGACTGCCTATGAACTCCTCACTGACAAGAAACCCAACGTGAGTTACTTCAAAGTCTTAGGTGCTAAATGTTGGATTAGAGATCCTCATCACAATGCTAAATTTGCACCGAAAGCACATGAAGGTTTTATGCTTGGTTACGGAAAGGACTCGCACACCTACAGAGTCTTCTACAACGTTCTTCACAAGGTTGTTGAAACTGTAGATGTGCGGTTCGATGAAACTAATGGCTCGCAAAGAGAGCACCTACCTTCTGTGATAGATGAATAAGAACCTGAGGATTCTATCAAGTTCAAGGATACTGAGGATGTTATTCCTACCGAAGAATCTGTTGAAGAATTCATTCCAGAACGTGAAGAAAATCGAGCTGGTACACCTGATGAAAATGCTGAAGAAAATGGTGCTGAAGAAAATGCTGATCAAATTCCTCAACGACAACCTGCTCATCCTCGCATTGCAAAAGAAGTGCAAGTTGAAAAGATCATCGATGACATTTGAGCGCCAGGTCCTCTCATATGCTCAAAAGCTTCACATTTATCTAACATTTGTGGGCACTATGCTTTTGTCTCTATTACAGAGCCCACTAAGGTAGATGAAGCATTTCTGGAGCCTGAGTGGATTCAGGCCATGCAAGAAGAATTACATCAGTTCGAGCTCAACAATGTCTGGGGACTGGTCAAACGTCCAGATCCTCGCAAGCATAATATCATCGGCACAAAGTGGATCTACCGCAACAAGCAAGATGAAAATGGCCTTGTGGTGAGGAATAAGGCACGGCTTGTAGCTCAAGGCTACACACAGGTTGAAGGAATTGATTTCGATGAAACTTTTGCACCTATTGCTAGACTTGAGGCTATTCGGATATTACTTGCTTATGCTAACCATCATAATATTATCTTACAACAAATGGATATGAAAAGTGCATTCCTCAATGGTAAGCTTGAGGAAGAAGTATATGTTTCTCAACCCCCAGGTTTTGAAGATCCAAAGAATCCTGACAAAGTCTTCAGACTCAGCAAGGCCCTGTATGGCTTCAAGCAGGCCCCTCGGGCGTGGTATGACACTTTGAAGGAATTCTTCATGAAGAATGGCTTCACACCCGGTTCACTCGACCCTACTCTCTTTACTAAATCTTATGATGGTGAACTGCTTGTGTGCCAAATATACGTTGATGATATTATCTTTGGCTGTACTGACCAACGTTATAGTGATGAATTTGCCTATATGATGAGTGAAGAATATCAAATGTCTATGATGGGAGAGTTGAAATTCTTTTTAGGTCTTCAAATTCATCAACAACACAATGGTATATTCATATCTCAGAAAAAATACCTCAAGGAAGTTCTGAGGAAATTTGGCATGCAAGACTGCAAAGGCGTCAAAATTCCTATGCCACAAATGGCCATCTATGCACTGATGAAAATGGTATTGACTTCGATCACAAGGTATGCCGCTCCATGATTGGCTCGTTATTGTACTTATGTGCATTTAGGCCAGATATAATGCTTAGTGTTTGCATGTGTGCCCGATTTCAAGCTGCACCGAAGGAATCACACCATAAGGCTGTGAAGCATATTCTTCGATATCTAGCTCACACACCAACACTAGGATTATGGTACCCCAAGGGCTCTACTTTTGATCTCATTGGATATTCTGACTCTGACTATGCTGGTGATCGTGTGGACCGCAAGTCAACATTTAGTACTTGCCATTTCCTCGGACGATCTTTGGTCTGTTGGTCCTCCAAGAAACAGAACTGCGTATCACTGTCTACTGCAGAGGCTGAGTACATTGCTGCTGGTTCTTGCTGTGCTCAACTGCTATGGATGAAGCAAACCCTCAAGGACTACGGCATCAACGTGAAGAATGTGCCTCTCCTCTGTGACAATGAGAGTGCCGTCAAGATTGCTCACAACCCAGTTCAGCACTCGAAGACAAAGCACATTCAGATTCGTCATCATTTTCTTTGTGATCATGTGTTGAAGGGCGACATTTCCATCAAGCACGTGAAGACTGAAGAACAGCTAGCCGACATCTTCACAAAGCCCTTGGATGAGAAGAGATTTAGCAAATTGCGATGTGAGCTAAATATCTTAGAATCTTCAAATGTTCTCTGAAAAGGACACACATCTTGACACTTATGCAAAATTGATGACTTAGATGTGCAACACATGAAGAAACGTTTTTCTTCAATCAATGAAGAATAACCTCTAAGTGTGAAGAAATAAATGAAGAATTTGATTCTCAGAACCCTACGACAATTGTACGCGGTGTCTAAAATCATCATTCTTATACGGTGGGTCACGCCACCACCAAAGTTGAAAATCTTCATTTTTGAAATTCCTCAGTTTTTCTTCAGTTTTTCAAATTCTTCAACTTTGCAAAATCTTCACTATTTCCGACGTTTTTCTTCATTGTATATATAAGAGTTTATGTCCTCTACAGCATTCACTTATGGCTATTTCTTCAAGTTGCATTTTCCGGTGTCTAAAATATATATATAAGAGTTTATGTCCTCTACAGCATTCACTTATGGCTATTTCTTCAAGTTGCATTTTCTGCTAAGTGAATGTGATCGGACCCTTCCCCCTCTATGCTATACTCAACCCAATCTATTCACAAATTCTTCATGTGCGTTCTATTTGAAACTCGTTCAAAATCTTCACTGTGTCCTTGTCAGCTGAAGAATTTATGAACGAACTTTAAAATTAATCTTATCCAAATTTTTCGGTTTTACCGCTCAATCCGTTCCGGATCCCATGAAAGACTTATCTATTCACCCACGATCTAACACGATCTCCACTCCTCAGTACGTGGGTGACACATGTCAAGCGAAGGAGAAGGGTCAGGGGCAGGTTTGTCCTAAATCTTCGGGCGAACAGTTTTTCACTGTGACTATAAATACCCCCTCATCCCTTCCTCACTTCCTTTACTCCGCTCGACCGCTCTCTATCTCGCTCAAGCTCCTCAAACCCTAGAGCCACCGCTACTCCATCGTTGCCGGTGAGGAAGAGTTTCACTGCCTCGACCTCGTCGTCGTCGTACTCGCGCCGACCGCAGAAATCTTCACTCCGCCGCCGCCGTAGCTATCTTCCTCCGCCAAGTTAGGGCGTGGAAGATCTACATCGACGAACTTCACTGTTCTGCTTCTCAGTTCGTCGTGTTCTTCATCCAGGGTAATTAAAAATTACATTTACTACCCCTTTTGATTCGAAATTTCACAACAAAATCTTCAAAGGTGTTTTATTCTTCAAATCCTCACACACACAAAACACCTCACTAGTCATCTGTTCTTGATTCGTTTCTCTAAGCATCATTTTTTTCTTCAAGATTCCTCAATTGTGTGGATCCTCGATCTATACAACTCTGGAACCTAAGACAAAGAATGCTTAGTGAAATTTTTCAAGGCTCATCCGGTCAAATTTCTCAAACTTGTTCTTTTTCAAAAACCTTCTGAGAACACATATGACGTCTCCAAAGTCCTCGCAACTATACTCTGTTCACAGGTACTCATGTCCGCTGCTGAATCACTAGGTTCTCATCAACTTAACTCATTTGCAGCGTTCCTCGAAGAAAAGTTGCATACTTCTTCAGAAAATTCGATTGTTCAAATTCCTCATCTGAAGAATATGGCTGATGGTAAGAGGCCGCAGAAAGGAGGAAAGAAGCCTGAGGTCATGACTACTTTTGAAATACCTGAGGCCATCTATGCTGATTATTGCACACCTGATGAGGCTAAGTACGGAAAAGGAAATAAAAATCAGCGCAAGGTGCGCATACAAAAAATTGAACGGAGATGGGCAAGAGAATGGAGGGAGTACAAATATGTGACTCCAAAATATATGAAGAAATTTGCACTTAATCCTCCATGCCCAAGAGCTCCATTTGCACCTGGCCAAGAAGCTGACCCCACCAGCATCAAGCATGGTGAGGATTTTCCTGAAGAATGGGCCAAACGCCAAGCTAAGCTGGCAAGACAAGCCAAAGAAGCAGTGAGGAAATTCAATGAAGACTCTGCTGCTGCTACTTCCACTGAGGCCTCTGTCAAGCCAAGAAAATCAATGGCAAAAAAGCCTGCTCACAAGCCAAGTGCTTCACCAACTATGCCCTCACGGCCAAGTTCCTCAGCAATGCCCTCATGGCCAGAATCTTCAAAGCCCTCACGTCTAGAATCTTCAAAGCCCTCACGGCCAGTACCAACTACTGCTCCTCCTCCAAAGTCCTCAGCTGCTCCGGCAAAGTCCTCAACACCTGTACATCTGGCCACGTGCCAAAGGACAACATGCATCTCTATTGCCTCTGGTGCCTCAGCAAGTTCCTCAGCTGCACCAAAATCTTCATCAGGCCCCACTCTGTTGAAAAATAAGGCAACGGCTGGTCAAGGTCCTCGGCCAAGTCCGAAGAAGAAACAGGTTGCATTCCACGTGCCATCTAATGATGAAGCTGATGATGATGAACTTGCAGAAATCATCAGAGACCAACAAGAAAGGGCCGCTAGAGCCAAAGGCACAAATGTGCCACTGCTTTTGGATCCAAGGGCGATCCTTGATTACATTGATCTCTGGCACAAGGATCCAAATACTCCTATGCCTGACTTCAAGTTAACTCCTGGTCAAAGTCACATGCTGACCCATTTCATCACTAAAGAGAAATGGAAATTTGAGAAGGCCAGGAAGATCAAGAAGACTCAGTTCAGAAAAGAGAAGTTCCTGAAGAATAACATTGTCAATATGACACCTGATGAACTCCTCAAGATCCAAGCTGAAATCAGAACCCTCAGTGATGACTTCAATGCTTACTATGCTGATTGGCAAGGAGCCAAAGTCAGGTTTGTGAAACTGACTGAGAAATTCACAAATGTTGCAGCCCCATTGCAACAAGAAATTCCTCATGCTGAAGCATCTGCTCAGCCAACTGAAGAAATGCCAGCACCGCTGATGACATTCAGGCTGCTGAAGAAAATGCTAGTTCCAGGGCTGATGACTCCATTCTAGCCGCTGAAGAAATTGTCAGGGCATCCACTAGTGGTGCGCCTGAAGAAACTGAAAAAGTCAGGGCGACTGCATCAGTTGCGCCTGAGGAAATTCAACCAGAAACCTCAGTTCCATCTACGCCTACACCGACTCCAATTCTTCCATGTGCATTTGATGTGAAGAAGACCAAGGCTGCAGAGCGAGCTGCAGTGAAGAAAAGGAAAGCATCCAGGCTTCAGAATCTTCAGCTCCAAAGAAGATGAAGCCTCTGACAAGCTCCATTGAGAATCCAATTGATGCTGTTCCAATTTCCACCATGTCATCAAAGGACCTTGTTCCTTTTGGTGAGGAATATGTGATCCCAAGCGGATCTAATGAAGAACCTCAATCTGCTGCTTCGTCAGAACAGGTTGATGAAGAAATTGAAGTGGATGCGATCCCTTCAACGTCTGTTGCTTCCTCGCCAATGCCTCAGTTCACAGCTGAAGAGGTTGGCGTTGAAGAAATTGAAGATGAAGACGTGGACATTGGCTGCACAACGCCCGTGATGAATGATGACTTTTGGGAAAGTTAGCACCCCAATACTCCACTCTTCACCCCACTTCAACAAATACCTCAGTCCCCTGCACCAACTGTTCAAATGGGCTCTGAAGAAACTCATCCCACCTCGTCTATGCAAGAAGACATTCCAGCCGCTAGTGCTGAAGAAGCTGCTGTTGTTGAACCCTTGAACACACAGCCTGCTAGTGAAGAGGAACCAGAAATTCCTCAGCCTGAAGAACCTGAGATTGTGATTCCTGAGGTTGTGATGCAACTCACTGACACTCCAGTGCCCAAGCTAACAGATCCATTCTCAAAGAAGCAAAAGTTCAAGGCTGAAGATTTCTTCAGTGAGCATGTGTTCTTCACTGACTATAACCCCTATGACTCTGCTCGCATAAGGAAGAGGCGTTTCTGGACTGCTAGTCAAGCAAATTTCTATTCCTCAGTACTGTTCAACAAAGACAAAGTCTTCGATCATGAACACATTCCTCATGTAGACATGGAGTCTCTGTCGTGCTTCGAGCCAGTCCTCAGTGTTCTTCATGATGCTGGATTGCTAAATTTCTGCACTGACATCGGTGACTGGAATGAAGAACTCATTCTTCAATTCTATGCAACGCTCCACATCACAGGAAACTCTGAAGATGTGAATTCATGGGTGTTGGACTGGATGTCTGAAAACACTCACTACAAGGCACCAGCAACTGAATTGCTTCGTGCCTTCCCACTCAGTCCTCCCCTTGACGGTGCTCGTTGTGTCTACAGTGAACCTGAACTTTCAAATCATTTCATGCAAGTGCTGATGAAGCCTTTGAAGCCAAGGCAGGCTCCTCGAACCAAATTCCTCCTCAAGGAATTACTATATGTGCCCCGGACTGTCTATCGCATTCTGTCGAAGACAATGAGTCCTATCAAAGGCCACGACTCAAATGATGAAGAGGTCGTTGGCATCATGAAGAACATGCTTTTCCATATCATTCATGGCATTCCCGTCAACTTCCATGATTTCTTCATGAGGACTCTGGCGAATATTGCTATGTCACCATTTGAGCTGAAGCCTTATGCACCATGGATTATGAGATTCATCAGGACAAGTGTCAGGACCCCGACTCAATGCCACATCGATCTAGCATGTAACACCTCATATCACTTTGCGGCCTCACGCACGGTATTCCCACGGGTGTCGCCTTACCTTTGCCCGGGACCGTTTGCGCCTTTTGGCACACGTATATGATAGTGTCGCTAGCATCCATATGATATGGAGCCCGGGCTGACATGGCTAGTCGTAAACCCAAAGTGGCACAGACTTACAGGGACAGGCATCCATGACCCAGCATCGAACGTGTCGGTCATCAGCGAGTGAATCCAGGCTGTAGCACTGGGCTAGCAGGACTCCGGTGAACCGGGCTGTAGCGGGCTAACAGGACTCCGATATTCATCGCGTGACATTTCCCCGAAGGGACAGACACAGGAACGAAGAAGGACACATGCCGGCCAGCCTAAGTGTTCCGGAGCAGTAGCAAGCTACCATGGCTCAGTGAAACACTAGGAGACATTTCCCGGTAAGAGAGGCTACTAAGGATAAACAACTAGATAGCCAGATCCCACACATCCCAAGCATTTCAATAACATACACACAATATGCTCGATATGTGCAAATACAACATGGCATCACAACATGACTCTACAACTCAAGTATTTAATCAATAGGCTCCGAGGAGCGAGATATTACAAACAGGGGTCTCACGACCCAACATTCAGAGCATACAAGTCAAAGCACAAGCGGAAGCTATCATGTCTGAGTACAGACATCTATAAATGAAAAAGGCTGAGAAGCCTGACTATCTATCAGATCCTGCCGAGGGCACAAGATCGTAGCTGAGGTATCAAGCTAAACGTCGAAGTCCACGTGGAACTACTAGAGAGACCGAAGTCTCTCTGCAAAAACATAAAATAGGCAAATGTGAGTACAAATGTACCCAGCAAGACTTACATCAGAACTAACTACATATGCATCATTATCAACAAAGGGGATGGTGGAGTTTAACTGCAGCAAGCCAACTTTGACTCAGTGGCTAAACTAAACTATGATTGCAAGTAACTCTTCAGGTGGCGCACACGAGTCCACATATTCACCATATCAATACACCACTATGGATCCACTCCCGTCTCCCTACGAGAACACCATCCATAGCACTCACGCTTGTCTTGCGTATTTTAGAGTATCCACTTTCACTTGTCTATGAACTGATATAAGCAACCCAGAAGTCCTTTTCCGCGGACACGGCTATTCGAATAGATGATGTTAACCCTGCAGGGGTGTACTTCTTCACACACGTTCTCACCACTTACCGCCGTTTACACGACATGTACTCGGCAACCTTCAAGCGGAAGCCCAACGTGGGTGTCGGCCACGGCCTGCCTAAACACTCAAGTCTCTAGTCCAGGTTTATCGCCTATTCGGGTTCCATCCATGAGGAGATCCGGCCGGAGTTTCGCTCACAGCCCCAAACGATGTGAACAGGGTTCCCGAGACCCAAACGGGCGCCCGGTACACCGTGCCACGTGCCTACCGCATCACAGCCCACCCCTACGGTCAGCGCTGCGCACGGCCTCCAGCATACTACAAACACCAGAAACTAGTTGCAACTCCTGGACAGAGGACAAGGGTGATTAAGAAGTCGAGAGGGTCCATTGGTTTCGGGCCCAATGCGTGGTAGTAGCTGAATCATGGATCACAAACACAGAACTCAGTTCCTGAGGACGGCTGCAATGAGACAACCCACCATGTACTCCTACATGGCCTCTCACCGCTACCTTTACCAAATCGTATTCACACACTTAGCTCACACACAGTAGGACATGTTCATACACCTCTGATTCATCCCGAATGAATCAGACCTGACACAACTCTAAGCAATAGCAGGCATGACAAACAAACATGATTGAGTAGGCACAACAGGGCTCAAACAACTCCTACTCATGCTAGTGGGTTTCATCTATTTACTGTGGCAATGACAGGTCATGCAAAGGATAAAGGGGTTCAGCTACCGCAGCAAGTAACAGATGAATCGTTGTTGTCCTAATGCAGTAAAAGAGAGCAGGAGCGAGAGAGTAGGATTGTATCGGAATGAACAAGGGGGTTTTGCTTGCCTGGCACTTCTGAAGATAACATTGAGTCTTCATCAGTGTCAACGATCACAACGTCGAAACATCGTCTACCGGGAGGGAACAGATACCGGCAACAAAGAATAAAAACAATCAATGCAATGCACAATATGATGCATGCTCATGACATGGCAATATGAATGTGTTTGAGCTAATGCAACTAGCAACAGATTAAATGAAGTTGGTTTGAATGCAAGATTCAAATTCAAACTCCATATGTGATTATTCAAATGCCATTTAATTGATTTGTGCTAAACAGCAGCTATAAGTTGTTCTAACATGCATGAAAATGGTACAGATGGATTCCTTGAATTTTTCTGATAATTTTTCATATATAAATTATTTAATTTGGAGTTACGGTTGGATTTCTATGATTTATTGAAGTTTAGGGCATTTTCTGAAATTTTCTGAATAATAATAAATCCAAAAATGATTTATGGCGTCAGCACCACGTCACTGTGACGTCAGCAGAGTCAACTGGGCTGGCTAGAGTCAAACCTGACGTGTGGGGTCCACACGTCAGTGACACGGGTTAGACAGGGGGGTTAGTTTAGTTTAATTAGAGATTAGGGGCACTAGGGCCCACATGTCAGTGTCAGGGGGTTAGATTAGGTGGTGATTAGCTTAAGCTAATCACCTGATGGTGGGGTCCACCTGTCATGGACCCAGGGAAGGTCAAACCCCTGGTCAGTAGGGTCAATCCCGCCGGTGTCTCGACGCCGGCGACGATAGGTGCGGCGGAAGGGCTCGGGTTTGAGCTACGGACGACGGTTTCGAACGAGGTTTGCGGCTATGGGTTGCTGGCGCTTGCGCGCATCCATTGGTAGCATCGGGAGGGTGAGACGTAGCCTGAGTCGACGGCGGCGAGCACGAGTGCGGCGGCCGGAGCTCGGGTGGTGCGGGTTTGGCGCTACGAGCGGTGGTTTGGCGCGCTGGGGGCACTAGGGAGGAGCTCTTGCTCGTTCGCATCCAAAGGAACGGACGGGAGGCCGCCAGGTGGCCGGAGTTGAGCACGGCGTCAACCTCAGCGGCGGCCGGAGCTCGGGTGAGCTCGGGGTCGGTGTTAGGGAGCACGACAGGAGGAGCTGGGGCGTGCTACGGACTCCTGAGATCGCGGTGAGCACGACGGTGGGCTCGGGAGCGAGCTGCGGTGGCTGTGGCCACGGCCACGCCATGGCCGGCGGCGAGGAGCAATCGGCTCCGGTGAAAAGGGCGGCTAGAGTACGGGAACGAGCGCGAGGAGGAGGGGAAATGGAAGAGTAGCTCACAGCGGATCTGGTGGAGGCAACGGCGAGGCCGGGGAGGGGCTGGAGCTCGCGAATCCTCGAAAGTTTGCCGGCGGCCAAAGGTTGGGGGCGAGCTTGAGGGCGACGCTGCAGGGCTTCCGGAGGGCCGTGGATCGGTGGGGAGGAAGAGGGGGTCGGGGCGGAGCTTCCTGGGGCGTCGGTGAGGCGTGGGGTGGCCGGTGGCCACGGTGGTTCTCGTCGGCGGCGGCGGGCGCGATCGGTGAGGAGAACAGAGGAGGGGGAGAGTGTTCCGGGGAGAGAGAGGAGAGGGGCACGGGGAGAGTAGGAGAGGGTCGAGGGGCCGCGTGGCATCGCCGGGGCGTCGAGGAGGAGCCAAGCAGGCTGGGAGGGAGGAGGTGGCCGGGGCGCGTGGCCGCGTGCGCCGGGCGTGTGCCCGTCCTCCTGGCAGGGAGGAAGACGACAGGGGAGGGGTGGAGATGGGCTGGGCCGAAAGTGTTGGGCCGTCCAGGTGGGCTTCGGTGAGCGCCAGGTAAGTCCAGGTAAGTTTCTGTTCTTTTATTGTTTTTCTGTTTCTGTTTTATACTTTGCCACTGTTTTTTTTTCAAATTAAAACAAATCCAAAACAGTGCCAGATATCCTCTGAATAATTTATGTTGCTAGATGGACTTTTCCAATAGCACATAAAGCATTTCAGAGTTATTTGAAAATATATCCCATATATTATGAATATAATTCCAAATTTCAAATACAATAATGATTTAAATTCAGTGCTCAAAATATTCCTCAAAATGTTCATTATTTTTGGTTTGGTGCAAAACCCTTGCCAAAATATAACCAACATTATTTAAGGCCATTTTGGAAACATTGAATGCATTTTCCAGGGTTCTTTGCCCCTCTTTTATTTAAGTTTTTGAGGCTTCCAAAATTCCTCAGTTCAAGTTTTCAAAAATTTAAACATGATGCACACATGGAAGCAAACATAGGTCAGGCCAGGACTAGGGATGTGACAACTCACCCCCACTAAACAAAAAATCTCGTCCCGAGATTTAAGCGTAGGGTAAGGTGTAGGGGGAACGCAACTAGCACAATCTTCACGATCCAGGTTGCACTTCAAATGAACGTTGGTTCAAACACCATCTTTGTCTCGAAGTCTTCCTCTGAGAACTCCAACTACCATGTCAGCGAGAGGAAAGGGAAGACCCTAAAAGAATTGTTCTTCTCGAAGGTCGAACAACTCAGGATTAACCCACAGATTGAGACATAGCAACATCTCTCGAGCTGAGAGACGAAGCACACATCCATAGGAATGGAGTGAAGCAGATGACAAAGGTTCACTAGGTAGACAACAATTTCACGCTTAAGAAGGTGGTAAATGATTGTCAACGTAGCGAGGAGTTTGAGTTGCCATGATACCATAACGATGCACCTTAGGGAAGGTGACTCGTAGAAATATCCCCTTAAGTGGCAAAAAGAATTACCTTTGATTCAAAGATCCTTGAAACTCTTTATACCAGCTTAAGGCAAATCATAATCGATCATTTAGAGGGGTTCGGTAGAATGGCATACCCGAACTTGGATGATGTGGATTACCTTGTTGAAGACAACGTAATGGATGAATTTGCTTATCACCGGAAATGGAAGAGACCCATGGTAGAATGGCACATTGGCGGTGCAAGCTGGGAACAAAATGCAAATGCTGGGAATGATTCTGGTAACTGGGGAAGAACCCAACAATAGAGAGTAAATTCACTGTTTGAAAGGTCATAGCATTGCCGAGGAAACTGAGAGCATCCCAGTTAGTGCCGATGATAACACGTAGCGCTTGTACGTGCTCTCCAGAACTTGAGCATTTCCACAATCATCAAGGTTTTACCAACATCCGTGTCAAGGATCCTAGCAACACAACATACTACCATGATGAATGATGATGGATGATGCGGATGCAAAAGAAGATAACACCTTCTCAGATTTCACCCTTGGCAGGGCCAAGGAAATAAAATCTGGATGATCGACCGAGAGACATTTAGCACTCCGCTTCTAATGTTCTCCTTGATGTGCTAGTGTAACCCATTCATAGATATGGTTTGATATCTAGAACATCAAGTAAAAAGGTCGGACTTCGGAATACAGAAATCCATAGGGCAACTAGGGGGTAAATCCTACGAAATCCCTATGGGGAGGTGGCCAACTTCTTCAATCAAGATACTGCAATAATAGGTCTTTCGGCTGGGAGGTGCTGGCCACGACATCCACTTTATCAGTTATCGAGGGACCAATACTATAGTTCTTGGGAAATGTTCCAAACCATCATATCTGCCTGAGATTCAGATCTGGTTGGTGTCAGGATATTCCAGACTCATCGAGCCTAGGAAGATAAATGAAAGTTTGCAACACAATTCGACGAGATAACGTTGCGAGATTCTCGGGAAATGAACTACGATAGCAAACTCCAAAACATGAGCTGGTTCTGCTACAAACATGTGAACACGTTGTCCAAGACAAGCATGACCACAAAGTAGTCTTATAATAAAACACTATCGAGTTCAGGAGGGGGAACCATCAACGAGGGTATCGAAGTCCTTACATAAGTCCGGATTAGCTCTTATGAAGGAACTCCTTCTCCTTGAACAAATCAATCAGTGGCTTGGTGTGCTAGGGATACATATAGATTGAAGGTTGCAAGTCTTCAAACCACAGAATTCTTCGCACGTGTGCATGACTGATTTGGAATGATTCCAAAGAAAGCAACATTGACTTTCTCGAATCCACGGCGGCAACTTGCATCAGATGCACATGCATTAAAGGAAGTCACTACCTTCATCCAAACATATGCTTCATGAGCTAGCATGAACAAATGCTTTCAAAAGTTTCCAACACTAGCTTAATGTTCAACAAAATCATGGAGGAGATAAGGATGTTGTCAATGGGCTCAACAACAATTCATCTAGGTTTCCTTTTAAAAGGAATTCCATAGTTAAGTGAACACGGTGATAGCATTGGTCAGACCAAAGATGTAATGGTGTATGCTCGAGGGATCAACCACGAGTAAGACAACATTACGAGCATCGTTGGTACTGATTTGATTTGACGATAGCCCACACTCAAATCAAAGGATTGATAAGACAATAGGTCCAGCAACTTATCACAGGGACCAATCGATGAAGATATCATCTTCCTTCAACACACACTACACAAGAATATCCCTTTGGAACGAACTAAGTCAGGCAAGCTTTTATCTTCCAACTCTCCAAGTTGTTGTCTAGCTTAACCAACTGGCTCAGGGATATCTAACACCGATTCTTGGAGAGAAGGTGGTTCATAAGAAACCAACTTGATCACGAGCTCAACATAACGGTCAGGTGATGACCTGGTGATACTTCCGAGAAGACATTCAGAAAATCACGAACCACCGGTATGTTACTAAGCTCGAGAACAATCTCGCTTTTGAGGGCAAGACGATATGATCAAATGAGTGAGGACTTGACAAGTTCCTAACTCATCAATCGAAGGGTGCACCGAAATAAGGACTAGGTAGCACGATCAGTCTTAGAAGGATGATTCAAAAACCAACACGCTAAGAATGAAATTATTATCCTTTAACTACCAAGCAACGAGGTTGCTGGGAGTATTGATTTCACACATCACAATTCATTTGTCGGTATTCCGGTTGCATCAACACGAGGACCGAGGAATGACTAATGATGGTGAGAAGTATCACTACGTCAAAATTCATGAGAGTTGGTGCAGTTCTCATGACAATTTTGACATAAAGGGGGTAATACTCCAAGGTAGAACAGAACCAAAAGCTGGATTGGCATTTGATCTGCGGAATACAACTACTCTGACCCGATCCTAGATATGGATGAGGTACTGGAGTTTGTTTCTCCAAGTCATCCAGGACAGAATGGCTTGACGGACCATAAGGGTAATAGGCATCGATAAACGAATGCATGCATACTCTTGACTATCAATTGATAGACGAAGGTCAATAGACAACTAAAGAGGGACAACTCAAAGGAACATATAATTTTCTGAGTTGTGGTTGCATAGGTTAGTATGTCGAGCGAGATCAACATTTCTTCCAGATAACCCATGCAGAGAGGTAGGACTGGCAGAGTCACGATATAGAATGGAGAACTCATCAAAAGCACTCTAGTTGTGATCTTTTGGTTCAAAAGAACTCCTGCCAAGAATGCTTCATGGTATTTGGAAGAACGATATATCACGGACCTCGAGGACTATCGCAAAGATTACTAATATCCTAAAGGAACTAGCAACACTATCAACATGAGGTAAATGGGGTGAATCTCGGGTTCAAGAACCCAGGAATAGAATACCTACTAACTAAATGGCATCATGGGATGCTTTCGAGAGTAAAAGCCAGAATTATCACACTTGGACACAAATCATGGCTAGATTACTAGATGATCCCCTAAGCACTTAGGGTCACAATTATTAACTCCAACATATATGTCGAGGCAATAAATTACCTCAACACACCGGTTAGTGTGCTTATTCTGACCATAAGGGACATCGGGAACGGAAAGAAAGGATTTGCAAATGCATCAGACTATTTAGAAACCTGGGATGACTCGGACAGCATAACGGCTGTAAACGCTCAAAATGATTTGAGACATCCTGAAAAATGGTGGCATAACCACTCAACATCACAATAGCAAGGTTCCAAGATCAACAGTAACATACAGAAGTAGTAGGAACTGAACAGAGGCTTAAGTCCAACAATTCTATAAGTCTACGGATTAGTAACACATGATCCTGATGAAAAGAAGAGATAGCCTAGTTCTTAATCCCCATAGAAGAGAAGATGATGACTCAGATCAGAAGGCCATGAGGTATAAGGAGTAAAAAGAGCCTTACGTTCCATCCCACAATCAATTCCCTTATATAACTAAAGAATTTCTAGACTCAACTTCGACCAGTTTGGCTTGGTAATCCTACAGGCAGTCAAGCTCTGATACCAACGCTGTCAGGACCCCGACTCAATGCCACATCGATCTAGCATGTAACACCTCATATCACTTTGCGGCCTCACGCACGATATTCCCACGGGTGTCGCCTTACCTTTGCCCGGGACCGTTTGCGCCTTTTGGCACACGTATATGATAGTGTCGCTAGCATCCATATGATAAGGAGCCCGGGCTGACATGGCTAGTCGTAAACCCAAAGTGGCACAGACTTACAGGGACAGGCATCCATGACCCAGCATCGAACGTGTCGGTCATCAGCGAGTGAATCCAGGCTGTAGCACTGGGCTAGCAGGACTCCGGTGAACCGGGCTGTAGCGGGCTAACAGGACTCCGGTATTCATCGCGTGACATTTCCCCGAAGGGACAGACACAGGAATGAAGAAGGACACATGCCGGCCAGCCTAAGTGTTCCGGAGCAGTAGCAAGCTACCATGGCTCAGTGAAACACTAGGAGACATTTCCCGGTAAGAGAGGCTACTAAGGATAAACAACTAGATAGCCAGATCCCACACATACCAAGCATTTCAATAACATACACACAATATGCTCGATATGTGCAAATACAACATGGCATCACGACATGACTCTACAACTCAAGTATTTAATCAATAGGCTCCGAGGAGCGAGATATTACAAACAGGGGTCTCACGACCCAACATTTAGAGCATACAAGTCAAAGCACAAGCGGAAGCTATCATGTCTGAGTACAGACATCTATAAATGAAAAAGGCTGAGAAGCCTGACTATCTATCAGATCCTGCCGAGGGCACAAGATCGTAGCTGAGGTATCAAGCTAAACGTCGAAGTCCACGCGGAACTACTAGCGAGACCGAAGTCTCTCTGCAAAAACATAAAATAGGCAAACGTGAGTACAAATGTACCCAGCAAGACTTACATCAGAACTAACTACATATGCATCATTATCAACAAAGGGGATGGTGGAGTTTAACTGCAGCAAGCCAGCTTTGACTCAGTGGCTAACCTAAACTATGATTGCAAGTAACTCTTTAGGTGGCGCACACGAGTCCACATATTCACCATATCAATACACCACTATGGATCCACTCCCGTCTCCCTACGAGAACGCCATCCATAGCACTCACGCTTGTCTTGCGTATTTTAGAGTATCCACTTTCACTTGTCTATGAACTGATATAAGCAACCCAGAAGTCCTTTTCCGCGGACACGGCTATTCGAATAGATGATGTTAACCCTGTAGGGGTGTACTTCTTCACACACGCTCTCACCACTTACCGCCGTTTACACGACATGTACTCGGCAACCTTCAAGCGGAAGCCCAACGTGGGTGTCGGCCACGGCCTGCCTAAACACTCAAGTCTCTAGTCCAGGTTTATCGCCTATTCGGGTTCCATCCATGAGGAGATCCGGCCGGAGTTTCGCTCACAGCCCCAAACGATGTGAACAGGGTTCCCGAGACACCAAACGGGCGCCCGGTACACCGTGCCACGTGCCTACCGCATCACAGCCCACCCCTACGGTCAGCGCTGCGCATGGCCTCCAGCATACTACAAACACCAGAAACTACTTGCAACTCCTAGACAGAGGACAAGGGTGATTAAGAAGTCGAGAGGGTCCATTGGTTTCGGGCCCAATGCGTGGTAGTAGCTGAATCATGGATCACAAACACAGAACTCAGTTCCTGAGGACGGCTGCAATGAGACAACCCACCATGTACTCCTACATGGCCTCTCACCGCTACCTTTACCAAATCGTATTCACACACTTAGCTCACACACAGTAGGACATGTTCATACACCTCTGATTCATCCCGGATGAATCAGACCTGACACAACTCTAAGCAATAGCAGGCATGACAAACAAACATGATTGAGTAGGCACAACAGGGCTCAAACAACTCCTACTCATGCTAGTGGGTTTCATCTATTTACTGTGGCAATGACAGGTCATGCAAAGGATAAAGGGGTTCAGCTACCGCAGCAAGTAACAGATGAATCGTTGTTGTCCTAATGCAGTAAAAGAGAGCAGGAGCGAGAGAGTAGGATTGTATCGGAATGAACAAGGGGGTTTTGCTTGCCTGGCACTTCTGAAGATAACATTGAGTCTTCATCAGTGTCAACAATCACAACGTCAGAACATCGTCTACCGGGAGGGAACAGATACCGGCAACAAAGAAGAAAAACAATCAATGCAATGCACAATATGATGCATGCTCATGACATGGCAATATGAATGTGTTTGAGCTAATGCAACTAGCAACAGATTAAATGAAGTTGGTTTGAATGCAAGATTCAAATTCAAACTCCATATGTGATTATTCAAATGCCATTTAATTGATTTGTGCTAAACAGCAGCTATAAGTTGTTCTAACATGCATGAAAATGGTACAGATGGATTCCTTGAATTTTTCTGATAATTTTTCATATATAAATTATTTAATTTGGAGTTACGGTTGGATTTCTATGATTTATTGAAGTTTAGGGCATTTTCTGAAATTTTCTGAATAATAATAAATCCAGAAATGATTTATGGCGTCAGCACCACGTCACTGTGACGTCAGCAGAGTCAACTGGGCTGGCTAGGGTCAAACCTGACGTGTGGGGTCCACACGTCAGTGACACGGGTTAGACATGGGGGAGTTAGTTTAGTTTAATTAGAGATTAGGGGCACTAGGGCCCACATGTCAGTGTCAGGGGGTTAGATTAGGTGGTGATTAGCTTAAGCTAATCACCTGATGGCAGGGTCCACCTGTCATGGACCCAGGGGAGGTCAAACCCCTGGTCAGTAGGGTCAATCCCGCCGGTGTCTCGACGCCGGCGACGATAGGTGCGGCGGAAGGGCTCGGGTTTGAGCTACGGACGACGGTTTCGAACGAGGTTTGCGGCTATGGGTTGCTGGCGCTTGCGCGCATCCATTGGTAGCATCGGGAGGGTGAGACGTGGCCTGAGTCGACGGCGGCGAGCACGAGTGCGGCGGCCGGAGCTCGGGTGGTGGCGGGTTTGGCGCTACGAGCGGTGGTTTGGCGCGCTGGGGGCACTAGGGAGGAGCTCTTGCTCGTCCGCATCCAAAGGAACGGACGGGAGGCCGCCAGGTGGCCGGAGTTGAGCACGGCGTCGACCTCAGCAGCGACCGGAGCTCGGGTGAGCTCGGGGTCGGTGTTAGGGAGCACCGCAGGAGGAGCTGGGGCGTGCTACGGACTCCTGAGATCGCGGTGAGCACGACGGTGGGCTCGGGAGCGAGCTGAGGTGGCTGTGGCCACGGCCACGCCATGGCCGGCGGCGAGGAGCAATCGGCTCCGGTGAAAAGGGCGGCTAGAGTACGGGAACGAGCGCGAGGAGGAGGGGAAATGGAAGAGTAGCTCACAGCGGATCTGGTGGAGGCAACGGCGAGGCCGGGGAGGGGCTGGAGCTCGCGAATCCTCAAAAGTTCGCCGGCGGCCGAAGGTTGGGGGCGAGCTTGAGGGCGATGCTGCAGGGCTTCCGGAGGGCCGTGGATCGGTGGGGAGGAAGAAGGGGTCGGGGCGGAGCTTCCTGGGGCGTCGGTGAGGCGTGGGGTGGCCGGTGGCCACGGTGGTTCTCGTCAGCGGCGGCGGGCGCGATTGGTGAGGAGAACAGAGGAGGGGGAGAGTGTTCCGGGGAGAGAGAGGAGAGGGGCACGGGGAGAGTAGGAGAGGGTCGAGGGGCCGCATGGCGTCACCGGGGCGTCGAGGAGGAGCCAAGCAGGCTGGGAGGGAGGAGGTGGCCGGGGCGCGTGGCCGCGCGCGCCGTCGCGTGCCCGTCCTCCTGGCAGGGAGGAAGACGACAGGGGAGGGGTGGAGATGGGCTGGGCCGGAAGTGTTGGGCCGTCCAGGTGGGCTTCGGTGAGCGTCAGGTAAGTCCAGGTAAGTTTCTGTTCTTTTATTGTTTTTCTGTTTCTGTTTTATACTTTGCCACTGTTTTTTTTCAAATTAAAACAAATCCAAAACAGTGCCAGATATCCTCTGAATAATTTATGTTGCTAGATGGACTTTTCCAACAGCACATAAAGCATTTCAGAGTTATTTGAAAATATATCCCATATATTATGAATATAATTCCAAATTTCAAATACAATAATGATTTAAATTCAGTGCTCAAAATATTCCTCAAAATGTTCATTATTTTTGGTTTGGTGCAAAACCCTTGCCAAAATATAACCAACATTATTTAAGGCCATTTTGGAAACATTGAATGCATTTTCCAGGGTTCTTTGCCCCTCTTTTATTTAAGTTTTTGAGGCTTCCAAAATTCCTCAGTTCAAGTTTTCAAAAATTTAAACATGATGCACACGTGGAAGCAAACATAGGTCAGGCCAGGACTAGGGATGTGACAACAAGGGCTTCACTAAATTACAAAGCTGACACTTTGAACCATGGCAGCTACTTGCCCCCGATTGAAGTCCTCAAACGGACATATTCCTTAGCTGATGACAAAGGCAAGGCATCTGCTGTGATAGATGAAGGCATTCGTCCATTGGATGGTCAATTTCACAAGGCTGCATCCTACTCCACCAATGATGACTCTGCCACACATGACTCTGCCGCCAAGCAAAATCCTCAAACCACAGCTCACAGGGTGATGACTGATCGTGAGTTACTCCCCAGTCTTCATCAGAAGGTTGATCGCAATCATAAATGGGTCAAGCGTCAGTTTGGTTCAATTCTTCACAACATGATTTCAACACACAATGAAGTGAAGAAAAACCAATACTACCTCCATGAAACCTTCAACCGTACCCGGGCTGTTCTATCTCATGTCTACAGCGCTGCAGATCTGAAGAATATGGGTCTCAAGGAAGAATTTGACTGGTCTGCACCCCCACCGAAGAAGTTCAAGAAGGTCAAAGTCCCTTCCTTGGTGGCCAGCTCCTATTCTTCATCACGCGAGACTGATGAAAATGAAGATTTGGACGACACTGTGGCAGGCCCTACTACAACAACTGACCCCAACAACGCTGGCGCTCCTCCATCAACTTGATATTCGTCAGGGGTGTTAGTCCTCAGTTTCGATCCTTTTGGTCATTCGATGACAAAGGGGCAGAAATTTGAGTTAGTCTTCAAACGGGTCTATTATATGGGCGTTTTTTTGCTAAGTTACAACTATCGTTCTTCTGAAACTTATTGGATCGAGTTGTAATCTTAAACCCGATGGTGCCCGGATACTTTTGATGCACTGTGCTTTGATACTCTTGATATGTTATTCTGCATGCTTGTTCCTCATTAATGTTACTGCACGCATGCTGAATTTCATCAGGCACCATATTTCATCATGCATTTCAAATTCTTCATATCATATGTCAAATCCGTGTATGAATTACAAGATATAGGGGGAGATCTCCATGATTCAACTCTTCAAGTGTGCATTGTTTCAAAATCAAATTCCTCACTGTGCACATCTTCAAGGGAGTCCTTCTATATCTTGCAATCAAATTCCTCAATATCAGTACTTACACTTCACATGTTTATCCCTGTCGAAAACTTAACCTATATTGTCATCAATCACCAAAAAGGGGGAGATTGTAAGTGCATCTAGTGCCCCTTAGTGATTTTGGTGTATTGAAGACTTATAGGTTAAGGGACTAATGCGTTTGTGAGTGTACAGAGATCTATAAGTCTATGAGGAGTTTGATATTTACAGGGAAAGTCGACCCCTAAAAATGAATATCTTCGACTGAAGATTTTGGTATTTCTGAAGACTTTCATGAAGACTTTGAAAGTGAAGAAATTGGTGTTACCGTGAAGACTTGATATTCATGCGAGGAATATGAAGCTTGAAGACTTTCGTTTTCATAGTTTTGTTTTTCTCTTTCTTGAGTCATAGGAAACACCGTACTGTTAAAGGGGGTCGAGGAAATACTAAGGAAAAATTTCCATGTGATGCTCAACTCAAAATCCTACACCTACAAACCCTTCGAGTGAAGCCTTTGGAAATCTCATACAGTTCAGTCAATTTCTTCAGTGACAGAGACAAAGTTCTTCTGGTCGCTGAGGAATTTGTTCTGACTGAGGAGTTAGGAATTCGCCAGTGCGGATTGCCTACACAGTGAGGATCATGATAGCCCTGAGGAATTTGATAGTCAAATTTCCGACCGTTGCTATGCTACGCGCCAGCTGTCCCAAAATATCTTATCCACCTAACGGTCATATCAGACAAGGGCATTTATGTCTTATCATGTCGGGCTGCTCCCTAGGCTATAAATAGCCGCCCCCTACAACCACTAGTTTGTTGGCTGCTCCGAGAGAAACTGACACTTGTCATTTGAGAGCAACCCATCCTCCGAGGACTTTGAGCGAAAATCATTGAGTGAGGAAAAACCCCAAACCCAAACACCTACAAACCCAAAGTGATTGAGCATCACTGAAGAGATTGATCCTGCGTGGATCCTACGCTTGTTACCTTTGAAGACTGTGCTTCTTCCAGACGGTTAGGCGTCATGGTCTAGAGCATCCAAGAGGAATTGTGGATCGCCGAGTGACCGAGTCTGTGAAGGTTTGGAAGTCGCCTGAAGACTTACCACGAGTGATTGGACGAGGTCTGTGTGACCTTAGTTCAAGGAGAATACGAGGAGGACTTGGTGTCCTGAGCTGCGTGCTCAGCGACTGGGTGTCCGGGACTATGTGTCCTCGAGTTTAAATACTCAGCCGGTCCAACCAGACGTACAACTGAGACATTAGTTGGAACTGGTCTAACAAATCATTGTCTTCACCAACCTTATTGGTTCTATTTCCTCAACTCTTTCAATTTCCTCATTACTGTGTTGAGTGATTGTTCATATCTGTGTTTGAAGACTTTGACTGAAGACTTTCTTAATTTCCTCAGTTCAATTTCTTCAGTCTGTTTGTCTTCATCTTGTGTTATCATGTGTTTACGTTTTCTGTACTGTGTGCTTGTCTTCATTTCATCATGATGACTATGTCTGTATCCTGTTATGCTTACTTCTGAGTACTTATTCCGCTGCTAGTAGTCCTTCGCTAAGGAATTTCCTCACCGGCAAATTCCTCAGTGAAGAATTTGTGAAAATCGCCTATTCACCCCCCTATAGTTGATATAACGCACTTTCAACTCAAAGAATAGAGCTATGCTCCCCGGCAACGGCGCCAGAAAATAGTCTTCATAACCCACAAGTATAGGGGATCGCAACAATTTTCGCGGGTAGAGTATTCAACCCAAATTTATTGATTCGACACAAGGGGAGCCAAAGAATATTGTCAAGTATTAGCAGTTGAGTTGTCAATTCAACCACAACTAGATAACTTAATATCTGCAGCAAAGTATTTAGTAGCAAAGTAGTATGGAAGTGACGGTAACAGTGGCAAAAGTAACATTAGCAGTTTTGTAGTAACTGTAACAGTGGCAACGGTAAAGTAACTAAGCAAAGATCAATATGTGAAAAGCTCGTAGGCATTGGATCAGTGATGGATAATTATGTAAGATGCGATTTCTCATGTAACAGTTATAACATAGGGTGACACAGAACTAGCTCCAATTCATCAATGTAATGTAGGCATGTATTCCGAATATAGTCATATGTGCTTATGGAAAAGAACTTGAATGACATCTTTTGTCCTACCCTCCCGTGGCCGCGGGGTCCTTATGGAAACTAAGGGATATTAAGGCCTCCTTTTAATAGAGTAAGGGACCAAAGCATTAACAGTTAGTGAATACATGAACTCCTCAATCTACGGTCATCACCGGAAAGTATCCCGATTCTTGTCACCTCGGAGTTAACGGATCATAACACATAATAGGTGAATATAGACTTGCAAGATAGGATCAAGAACTCACATATATTCATGAAATAATAAGAGGTTCAGATCTGAAATCATGGCACTCGGGCCCTGATACGTCTCCGTCGTATCTATAATTTTTGATTGTTTCATGCCAATATTCTACAACTTTCTTATACTTTTGGCAACTTTTTATACTATTTTTGGGACTAACATATTGATCCAGTGCCCAGTGCCAGTTCCTGTCTGTTGCATGTTTTATGTTTTACAGGAAACCCATATCAAACAGAATCCAAACGGGATAAAAATGGACGGAGAATATTTTTGGAATATTTGGGATTTTCCGGAGGAAGAATCAACGCGAAACGGTGCCCGAGGTGGCCACGAGGCAGGGGGCGCGCCTGGCCCCACTGGGCGCGCCCCCTCGTAAGGCGGTTGATGCTCTACTTTGGCGGCAAGAAAGCTAATTTTTTGAAAAAATATCTAGGCGAAGGTTTCAATCCAAGCGGAGTTACGGATCTCCGGATATAAAAGAAACGGTGCAAGGGCAGAATCTGCGAGCGCAGAAACAGAGAGAAACAGAGAGACAGATCCAATCTCGGAGGGGCTCTTGCCCCTCCCACACCATGGGAGCCAAGGACCAGAGGGGAAACCCTTCTCCCATCTAGGGAGAAGGTCAAGGAAGAAGAAGAAGAAGGGGGGCTCTCTCCCCCTTGCTTCCGGTGGTGCCGGAATGCCGCCGGGGGCCATCATCATCATCACGATCTACACCAACACCTCCATCATCTTCACCAACATCTCCATCACCTTCCCCCATCTATATTCAGCGGTCCACTCTCCCGCAACCCGCTGTACCCTCTACTTGAACATGGTGCTTTATGCTTCATATTATTATCCAATGATGTGTTGCCATCCTATGATGTCTAAGTAGATTTTTCGTTATCCTATCGGTGATTGATGAATTGCTATGATTGGTTTAATTTTCTTGTGGTTATGTTGCTGTACTTTGGTGCCCATCATATGAGTGCGCGCGTGGATCACACCATAGGGTTAGTTGTATGTTGATATGACTATGTATTGGAGGGCAAGAGTGACAGAAGCTTCAACCTAGCATAGAAATTGATGCATACAGAATTGAAGGGGGACCAATATATCTTAATGCTATGGTTAGGTTTTACCTTAATGAACGTTAGTAGTTGCGGATGCTTGCTAATAGTTCCAATCATAAGTGCATGGAATTCCAAGTCAGGGATGACATGCTAGCAGTGGCCTCTCCCACATAAAACTTGCTATCGGTCTAGTAAAGTAGTCAATTGCTTAGGGATAATTTCATAACTCCTACCACCACTTTCCCGCACTCGCTTTATTTACTTTATTGCCTTTTCATCTAAACAGCCCCTACTTTTCAATTACGTACTCTTTATTATCTTGCAAACCTATCCAAGAACACCTACAAAGTACTTCTAGTTTCATACTTATTATAGGTAAAGCGAACATTAAGCGTGCGTAGAGTCGTATCAGTGGCAGATAGGACTTGAGAGAATATTTGTTCTACCTTTAGCTCCTCGTTGGGTTCGACACTCTTACTTATCGAAAGAGGCTACAATTATCCTCTATACTTGAGGGTTATCAAGACCTCTTTCTGGCGCCGTTGCCGGGGAGTCATGGCATGGGGTGAATATTCTCGTGTGTGCTTGTTTGCTTTATCACTAAGCAATTTTTATTTGCTGTTCTTAGTTGTTCTCTATCTTTAGTTATGGATATGGAACACGAAATACCAAAAAAATTAGGTGTACTTGCTACTCATGGAGATGGGGAACCTCCTAAAACCCTCGATGCTTGTTATGTGAAAGAAATTATGTACTACTTTGATAATCCTGAGAAAACCCCATTCAATTTTGTTATGGGAGACACGTTGGATCAACGTGAATACTTTAGAGATTATCGCTTGACTCAAAAAGGGAAACTATTATGGGATCAAATTTATATGTTGCGTTGGTATGCTCGGGATCTATGCTTGAGACATGATTATACTTGTTGCTCTAGGATAAAGTCTCCACACCTTCCCTTTTCATGCAAATTCAATGATAATAAAACCTTGGCTTCTTATGCTAATGGTATCTATGATTACTATGATGTGGAACAAATAGAAGAATTCGTTGCTTTTATGGGTGCTTATGAGATTGAATCTATGTTTAAAGAGTTTGAAGATTTTGATGATTCATTTTACATACCTGAAATTTTTGCTATACTTAGATATTGCTATGAAAATTATGAATACAATTCCAATATTGATGCATTTATTGAGAAAGTCTCCGCTGTCCAAGAAGAGACTAATATTTTGCAGGAAGCTATGGAAGAAGAAATTGATGAAACTGTGAGCTCATTGGATGAAAAAGATGAGGAGGAGAGCGAAGAACAAAAGGAGGAAGAGCGGATTAGCTACCCGTGCCCACCTTTTAATGAGAGTAACTCTTCAACTCATACACTGTTTAATTCCCCTTCGTGCTTACCGAAGGATGATTACTATGATGATTGCTATGATCCCTTTAATTCGTCTGAAATATCCCTTTTTGATGATGCTTGCTATGCCTGTGGCCAAGATGCCAATATGAATTATGCTTATGGAGATGAACTTGCTATAGTTCCTTATGTTAAACATGAACTTGTTGCTATTGCACCCATGCATGGTAGTCCTATCATCTTATTGAATTCTCCAAACTACACTATATGAGAGAAGTTTGTGCTTATTAAGGATTATATTGATGGGTTGCGTTTTACTACTACACATGATGATTTTGATAGATATAATATGCATGTGCTTGATGCTCCTACTTGCAATTATTATGAGAGAGGAACTATATCTCCACCTCTCTATGTTTCCAATATGATAAAATTGCAAGAAACTGCTTATACTATGCATTGGCCTTTACTATGTGTGCATGAATTGTTCTTTTATGACATGCCGATGCATAGGGAGAGAGTTAGACTTCGTTGTTGCATTATTTATGTTACTTTGTGCTCACTACTAAATTACAAATCATTGTTAATTAAAATTGGCTTTGATATACCTTGGGCACTATATGCTTAGCTTAATGGCTTTAAAGAAAGCGCTGCCAGGGAGACAACCCGAAAGTTTTAGAGAGTCATTTATTTCTGTTATGTGCTTTTATATAGTTTAAAAACAAAAAAATAAAGAGGGGAACCCAAAACTTTTCAAAAAGGAAAGTGAAAGTGAAAGAGACAAGCATTGTTGAAGTGGGAGAGCTCCTTGAACTTTGTTCATGCTCACGGAAACTTTGTGAATCTTAAATACAGAAACTTTTCATCAAAAATAATTATCCCCTTGTACAATTCCATTGTATTATAAAAATAATGTGCCAAGGTTTGCCTTTAGGATGTTTACAATGCTTGTTGGTTTGTATGGTGCAGGACAGAAACTTTGGCTGTAGTGCGCGATTTTACATTTTTAACTGGAACGTCAAACGGTTCTGATTCTTTTTGCAATTTCTTTATGTACAAATTCTTATTTTTTATAATTTTGGTAGAATTGTTGGGGTACCAGAAGTATAGTGAATGTTAAGATTGCTACAGACTGTTCTGTTTTTGACAGATTCTGTTTTTGATGCATAGTTTGCTTGTTTTGATGAAACTATCAATTTATATCAGTGGATTAAGCCATGGAAAAGCTATATTATAGTAGACACAATGCAAAAAATAATATTAATTGGTTTGTGACAGTACTTAGAGTAGTTATTTTCTTCATTATACTAACGGATCTTACCGAGTTTTCTGTTGAAGTTTTGTGTGGATGAAGTGTTTGATCGAGGAGGTCTCGATATGAGGAAAAGGAGGAGAGGCAAGATCTCAAGATTGGGGATTCCCAAGGCACCCCAAGTAAATATTCAAGGAGACTCAAGCGTCTAAGCTTGGGGATGCCCCTGAAGGCATCCCCTCTTTCTTCAACAAGTATCGGTATGTTTTCGGATTCGTTTCGTTTATGCGATATGTGCAAGTCTTGGAGCGTCTTTTGCATTTAGTTTTCACTTTTATTTTATGCACCATGCTGGTATGAGATAGTCCTTGGTTGATTTATAGAATGCTCTTTGCACTTCACTTATATATTTTGAGTATGGCTTTATAGAATGCTTCATGTGCTTCACTTATATCATTTGAAGTTTGGATTGCCTGTTTCTCCTCACATAGAAAACCGCCATTTGTAGAATGCTCTTTTGCTTCACTTATATGTGTTAGAGCATGGGCATATCTTTTGTAGAAAGAATTAAACTCTCTTACTTCACGTATATCTATTTAGAGAGATGACAGGAATTGGTCATTCACATGGTTAGTCATAAAATCCTACATAAACTTGTAGATCGCTGAATATGATATGTTTGATTCCTTGCGATAGTTTTTCGATATAAAGGTGTTGATATTAGAGTCATGCTAGTGGGTAGTTGTGGATTAGTAGAAATACTTGTGTTGAGGTTGGTGATTCCCGTAGCATGCACGTATGGTAAACCGTTATGTGATGAAGTCGGAGCATGATTTATTTATTGATTTTCTTCCTTATGAGTGGCGGTCGGGGACGAGCGATGGTCTTTTCCTACCAATCTATCCCCCTAGGAGCATGCGCGTAGTACTTCGTTTTGAAGGCTAATAAATTTTTGCAATAAGTATGTGAGTTCTTTAAGACTAATGTTGAGTCCATGGATTATACACACTCTCACCCTTCCATCATTGCTAGCCTCTTCGGTACCGTGCATTGCCCTTTCTCACCTCGAGAGTTGGTGCAAACTTTGCCGGTGCATCCAAACCCCGTGATATGATACGCTCTATCACACATAAGCCTCCTTATATCTTTCTCAAAACAGCCACCATACCTACCTATCATGGCATTTCCATAGCCATTCCGAGATATATTGTCATGCAACTTCCATCATCATCATATACATGACTTGAGCATTTACTGTCAAATTGCTTTGCATGATCGTAAGATAGCTAGTATGATGTTTTCATGGCTTGTCCGTTTTTATGTCATTGCTACGCTAGATAGTTGCACATCCCGGTACACCGCCGGAAGTATTCATATAGAGTCATATCTTTGTTCTAGTATCGAGTTGTAATATTGAGTTGTAAGTAAATAAAAGTGTGATGATCATCATTATAGAGCATTGCCCCATGAAAAAAAAGAGAAGCCAAAGAAGCCTAAATAAAAAAGGGGGCCAAAGAAGCCCACCCAAAAAAAAGAAAAAAAAGAAATAGAAAAGGGGCAATGTTACTATCCTTTTACCACACTTGTGATTTAGAGTAGCACCATGTTCTTCATATAGAGAGTCTCCTATGTTATCACTTTCATATACTAGTGGGAATTTTCATTATATAACTTGGCTTGTATCTTCCAACGATGGGCTTCCTCAAATTCCCTAGGTCTTCATGAGCAAGCAAGTTGGATGCACACCCACTTAGTTTTCAGTTTGAGCTTTCATACACTTATAGCTCTAGTGCATCCGTTGCATGGCAATCCCTACTCCTCGCATTGACATCAATTGATGGGCATCTCCATAGCCCATTGATTAGCCGCGTCGATGTGAGACTTTCTCCCTTTTTGTCTTCTCCACATAACCTCCACCATAATATTCTATTCCACCCATAGTGCTATATCCATGGCTCACACTCATATATTGTGTGAGAGTTGAAAAAGTTTGAGAATACTAAAGTATGAAACAATTGCTTGGCTGACACCAGGATAGGCATGTGGGGTACCTTGTGTTAAGAAAAGGGAGCATACAAGACTATATGATTTTGTAGGGATAACGTTCGGAAGCATTGATATTTTGAAAGACATGATTGTTTGTTGGGATGCCCTAAGTATTATTGTTTTTATGTTAAATGATAGACTATTGCTTTGAATCACACGTGTCTTAATATTCATGCCATGATTAGATACATGATCAAGATTATGCTAGGTAGCATTCCACATCAAAAATTATCTTTTTTATCATTTACCTACTCGAGGACGAGAAGGAATTAAGCTTGGGCATGCTGATACGTCTCCGTCGTATCTATAATTTTTGATTGTTTCATGCCAATATTCTACAACTTTCATATACTTTTGGCAACTTTTTATAATATTTTTGGGACTAACATATTGATCCAGTGCCCAGTGCCAATTCCTGTCTGTTGCATGTTTTATGTTTCGCAGGAAACCCATATCAAACAGAATCCAAACGGGGTAAAAACTGGCGGAGAATATTTTTGGAATATTTGGGATTTTCCGGAGGAAGAATCAACGCGAAACGGTGCCCGAGGTGGCCACGAGGCAGGGGTGCACTTGGCCCCACTGGGCGCGCCCTGAACCTCGTGAGCCCCTCGTAAGGCGGTTGATGCTCTACTTTGGCCGCAAAAAAGCTAATTTTTGGAAAAATATCTGGGCGAAGGTTTCAATCCAATCCGAGTTACGGATCTCCGGATATAAAAGAAACGGTGCCAGGGCAGAATCCGCGAGCGCAGAAACAGAGAGAAATAGAGAGACATATCCAATCTCGGAGGGGCTCTCGCCCCTCCCATGCCATGGGAGCCAAGGACCAGAGGGGAAACCCTTCTCCCATCTAGGGAGAAGGTCAAGGAAGAAGAAGAAGAAGGGGGGCTCTCTCCCCCTTGCTTCTGCGATCTACACCAACACCTCCATCATCTTCACCAACATCTCCATCACCTTCCCCCATCTATATTCAGCGGTCCACTCTCCCGCAACCCGTTGTACCCTTGATACGTCCATTTTGCATCATGCTTTTATATCGATATTTATTGCATTATGGGCTATTATTACACGGTATGTCCCAATACTTATGGCTATTCTCTCTTATTCTACAAGGTTTATCATGAAGAGGGAGAATGTTGGTAGCCGGGATTCTGGGTGGAAAAGGACAAAATATTGGAAACCTATTATGCACAGCTCCAAATGTCTTGAAACCCCATGAAAGTTATTTTTGGATTTAATAGAATTATTGAGCAAAGCAAGTACCAGAGGGGGGCCACACCCTGGCCACGAGGGTGGGGGGCGCGCCCACCCCTACTGGGCGTGCCCCCCTGTCTCGTGGGCCCCCTGGTGGCCCTCCGGTGCCCATCTTCTGCTATATGAAGGATTTTACCCTGAAAAATCATAAGCAATCTTACGAGATGAAACTCCGCCGCCACGAGGCGGAACCTTGGCGGAACAAATCTAGGGCTCTGACGGAGCGGTTCTGTCGGGGAAACTTCCCTCCGGGAGGGGGAAATCATCACTATCATCATCACCAATGATCCTCTCATCGGGAGGGGGGCAATATCCATCAACATATTCACCAGCACCATCTCGTCTCAGAACCCTAGTTCATCTCTTGTATCCAATCTTGTATCCAAAACCACAAATTGGTACCTGTGGGTTGCTAGTAGTGTTGATTACTACTTGTAGTTGATGCTAATTGGTTTATTTGGTGGAAGATCATATGTTCAGATCCTTAATGCATATTAATACTCCTCTGATTATGAACATGAATATGCTTTGTGAGTAGTTGCATTTGTTCCTGAGGACATGGGTGAAGTCTTGCTATTAGTAGTCATGTGAATTTGGTATTCGTTCAATATTTTGATGAGATGTATGTTGTCTCTCCTCTAGTGGTGTTATGTGAACGTCGAATACATGACACTTCACCATTATTTGAGCCTAGAGGAAGGCATTGGGAAGTAATAACTAGATGATGGGTTGCTAGATTGACAGACGCTTAAACCCTAGTTTATGCATTTCTTCGTGCTGATTTGGATCCACTAGTTTCATGCTATGGTTAGGTTTACGTTAATACTTCTTTTGTAGTTGCAGATGCTTGCAATAGGGGTTAATCATAAGTGGGATGCTTTTCCAAGAAAGGGCAGTACCCAAGCACCGGTCCACCCACATATCAAATTATCAAAGTAACGAACGCGAATCATATGAGCGTGATGAAACTAGCTTGACGATAATTCCCATGTGTCCTCGGGAGCGCTTTTCTCATTATAAGAAATTGTCCAGGCTGGTCCTTTGCTTCAAAAAGGATTGGGCCACCTTTCTGCACCTTATTTACTTTCATTGCTTGTTACCCGTTACGAATTATCTTATCACAAAACTATCTGTTACCTACAATTTCAGTGCTTGCAGAGAATACCTTACTGAAAACCGCTTGTCATTTCCTTCTGCTCCTCGTTGGGTTCGACACTCTTACTTATCGAAAGTACTACGATAGATCCCCTATACTTATGGGTCATCAAGATTCCTTCCTAGCGCCGTTGCCGGGGAGTGAAGCGCCTTTGGTGAGTGGAACTTGGTAAGGAAACATTTATATAGTGTGCTGAAATTTTCTGTCACTTGTTACTATGGAAACTAATCCTTTGAGGGGCTTGTTCGGGGCATCTTCGCCTTGACCAGTAGAGCAAAGATTTTCTCCTCAACTTACTAAAACTACTGAAAATGTTAACTTTGAAATTCCTTCGGGTATGATAGAGAAACTGCTAGCTAATCCTTTTGCAGGAGACGGAACATTGCATCCCGATTTACACCTTATCTTTGTGGATGAAGTTTGTGGATTATTTAAGCTTGCAGGCATTCCTGATGATGTTGTCAAGAGGAAGGTCTTCCCTTTATCTTTGAAGGGAGACACATTGACATGGTATAGGCTATGTGATGATACGGGATCTTGGAATTATAAACGATTGAAGTTGGAATTTCACCAGAAGTTCTATCCTATGCATCTTATTCATCCTGATCATAATTACATATATAATTTATGGCCTCGTGAAGGAGAAAGCATCGCTCAAGCTTGGGGGAGGCTTAAGTCAATGTTATATTCATGCCCCAATCATGAGCTCTCAAGAGATATGATTATTCAAAAAAATTATGCTTGGCTTTCTGTCAATGATCGCACCATGCTCGATACTTCGTGTGCTGGTTCTTATATGTTGAAAACTACTGAATTCAAGTGGGATTTATTGGAAAGAATTAAATGCAACTCTGGAGATTGGGGTTTCGACAATGGTAAGGAGTCACTTATGATACCTAAGTTTGATTGTGTTAAATCTTTTATGGATACCGATGTTTTTCGTGGATTTAGCGCTAAATATGGACTTGTCTCTGAGATAATAGCTTCTTTCTATGAATCTTTTGCTACTCACATTGATCTCCCTAAGGAGAAGTGGTTTAAATATAATCCTCCCATTGAAGTAAAAGTAGTTGCACCTATTACAGTTGAAGAAAAGACTATCACTTATAATGATCCTATTGTTCCTACTACTTATGTTGAGAAACCACCTTTTCCTATTAGAATAAAGGATCATGCTAAAGCTTCAACTGTTATTCATAAGAGTAATACTAGAACTTGTACACCTCCTGAGCAAATTGAAGTTGAACCTAGTATTGCTATGGTTAAAGATCTCTTGGATGATAATATAGATGGGCATGTTATTTACTTCTGTGGTGAAACTGCTAATATTGCTAAACCAGATGCCAAGATACACAGACCCGTTGTAGGCATGCCTATTATTTCTGTTAAAATAGGAGATCATTGTTAACATGTCTTATGTGATATGGGTGCTAGTGCTAGTGCAATACCTATTTCCCTATATAATGAAATTATGCATGATATTGCACCTGCTGAGTTAGAAGATATTGATGTGACAATTAAGCTTGCAAATAGAGATACTATTTCACCATTTGGGATTGTTAGAGGTGTTGAAGTCTTGTGTGGCAAAGTTAAATATCCGGCTGATTTTCTTGTTCTTGGTTCCCCACAAGATGACTTTTGTCCCATTATATTTGGTAGACCCTTCTTGAATACTGTTAATGCTAAGATCGATTGCGAAAAGGATGTTGTTACAATTGGCTTGGGGGATATGAAACATGAGTTTAACTTTGCTAAATTTCGTAGATAACCCCATGATAAAGAATTGCCTAGTAAGGATGAACTTATTGGTCTTGCTTCTATTGCCGTGTCTCCTACTGATCCGTTAAAACATTATTTGCTAGACCATGAAAATGATATGTTTATGAATGAAAGAAGGGAAATAGATGAAGTATTCCTGCAACAGGGACCTATTCTGAAACACAACTTACCTGTTGAAATCCTAGGGGATCCCCCTCCACCCAAGGGTGATCCCGTGTTTGAGCTCAAACCTTTACCTAATAATCTTAAATATGCTTATCTTGATGAAAAGAATATATATCCTATTATTATTAGTGCTAACCTTTCAGAGCAAGAAGAGGAAAGATTATTGAAAAGTCTGAAGAAGCACCGTGCTGCTATTGGATATACTCTGGATGATCTTAAGGGCATTAGTCCAACTCTATGCCAACATAAAATTAATTTGGACGAAGGTTCCAAGCTAGTTAGAGATCATCAACGACGGTTAAATCCTAAGATGAAAGAAGTGGTAAGAAAGGAGATACTAAAGCTCCTTGAGGCAGGTATAATTTATCCCGTTGCTGATAGTGATTGGGTAAGTCTTGTCCATTGTGTCCCTAAGAAGGGAGGTATTACTGTTGTTCCTAATAATGAAGATGAATTGATTCCGCAAAGAATTGTTACAGGTTATAGATGGTAATTGATTTTCGTAAATTAAATAAAGCTACTAATAAAGATCATTACCCTTTACCTTTTATTGATCAAATGCTAGAAATACTATCCAAACATATGCATTTATGCTTTCTAGATGGTTATTCTGGTTTCTCTCGAATACCGGTGTCAGCGAATGATCAACCAAAAACTACTTTTACTTGCCCTTTCGGTATCTTTGCTTATAGACGTATGCCTTTTGGTTCATGTAATGCACCTGCTACCTTTCAAAGATGCATGATGGCTATATTCTCAGACTTTTGTGAAAAGATTTGTGAGGTATTCATGGATGATTTCTCCGTTTATGGATCCTCTTTTGATGATTGCTTGAGCAACCTTGATCGAGTTTTGCAGATATGTGAAGACACTAGTCTCGTCTTGAATTGGGAAAAGTGCCACTTTATGGTTAATGAAGGCATTGTCTTGGGGCATAAATTTTTTGAAAAAGGTATTGAAGTTGATAAAGCTAAAGTTGATGCTATTGAAAAGATGCCATGTCCCAAGGACATTAAAGGTATAAGAAGTTTCCTTGGTCATGCCGGTTTTTATAGGAGGTTCATTAAGGACTTTTCTAAAATCTCTAGGCCTCTGACTAATTTATTGCAAAAAGATATTCCTTTGTCTTTGATGACGATTGTGTAGAAGCATTTGAAATACTTAAGAAAGCTTTGATCACTGCACCTATTATTCAGCCACCTGATTGGAATTTACCCTTTGAAATTATGTGTGATGCTAGAGACTATGATGTAGGTGCTGTTCTAGGGCAAAGAGTTGATAAGAAATTAAATGTTATCCAGTATGCTAGTAAAACTCTTGATACTGCCCAAGAAATTATGCTACTACTGAAAAAGAATTCTTAGCAGTTGTATTTGCATGTGATAAGTTCAGACCTTATATTGTTGATTCTAAAGTAACTATTCACACTGATCATGCTGCTATTAAATATCTTATGGAAAAGAAAGATGCTAAACCTAGACTTATTAGATGGGTTCTCTTGCTCCAAGAATTTGATTTGCATATTATTGATAGGAAGGGAGCTGAGAACCCCGTTGCAGACAACTTGTCTAGATTAGAGAATGTTCTTGATGACCCACTACCTATTGATGATAGCTTCCCTGATGAATAATTAGCGGTCATTAATGCTTCTCGTACTGCTCCATGGTATGCTGATTATGCTAATTACATTGTTGCTAAATTTATACCACCTAGTTTCACATACCAGCAAAAGAAAAAGTTCTTTTATGATTTAAGACATTACTTCTGGGATGACCCACACCTTTATAAAGAAGGAGTAGATGGTGTTATTAGACGTCGTGTACCTGAGCATGAACAGGAACATATCCTACGCAAGTGTCACTCCGAACCATATGGAGGACACCACGCTGGAGATAGAACTGCACATAAGGTATTGCAATCCGGTTTTTATTGGCCTACTCTCTTCAAAGATGCCCGTAAGTTTGTCTTGTCTTGTGATGAATGTCAAAGAATTGGTAATATTAGTAGACAACAAGAAATGCCTATGAATTATTCTCTTGTTATTGAACCATTTGATGTTTGGGGCTTTGATTATATGGGGCCTTTTCCTACCTCCAAGGATACACACATATTTCAGTTGATGTTGATTACGTTACTAAGTGGGTAAAAGCTATTCCAACTAGTAGTGCTGATCATAACACCTCTATTAAGATGCTTAAAGAAGTTATTTTTCCGAGGTTTGGAGTCCCTAGATATCTCATGACTTATGGTGGTTCACATTTTATTCATGGTTCTTTCCGTAAAATGCTTGCTAAGTATGATGTTAATCATAGCATTGCATCTCCTTATCACCCACAGTCTAGTGGTCAAGTAGAATTGAGTAACAGAGAGCTCAAATTAATTTTGCAAAAGACTGTTAATAGATCTAGAAAGAATTGGTCCAAGAAACTTGATGATGCATTATGGGCCTATAGAACTGCATATAAAAATCCTATGGGTATGTCTCCGTATAAGATGGTTTATGGAAAAGCGTGTCACTTACCTCTTGAACTTGAACATAAGGCATATTGGGCCATTAAAGAGCTCAACTATGATTTCAAACTTGCCGGTGAGAAGAGGTTATTTGACATTAGCTCACTTGATGAATGGAGAACCCAAGCCTATGAGAATGCCAAGCTGTTTAAAGAAAAAGTTAAAAGATGGCATGACAAAAGGATACAAAAGCGTGAGTTTAACGTAGGCGATTATGTGTTGCTATTCAACTCTCGTTTAAGATTTTTTGCAGGAAAACTTCTCTCTAAATGGGAAGGTCCTTACATTATCGAGGAGGTCTATCGTTCCGGTGCCATAAAAATCAACAACTTCGAAGGCACAAGTCCGAGGGTGGTGAATGGTCAAAGAGTCAAACATTATATCTCAGGTAATCCTATAAATGTTGGAACTAATATTATCGAAATTGTAACCCTGAAGGAATACATAAAGGACACTTTCCAGAACGTTTCAGACTCCGAAAAGGAATAGGTATGTGGTACGGTAAGTAAACCGACTCCAAAACAGTTCTAATGGTAATTTTTCTCCATTTTGGAATATTTAAAAATTTAGGGAAGCAAGAAGTAATCTGGGAAGGACACGAGACCTCCACGAGGGTGGAGGGCGTGCCCACCCTTACTGAGCGCGCCCCCTGCCTTGTGAGCACCTCGTGTGCCTCCCGGACTCCGTTTTCTTGCACATTACTTCTTTTAGTCGGTAAAAATTCATTATATAATCTCCCGAAGGGTTTGACCACTGTATCACGCAAAAATCTTCTATTTTCGTTTCGAGCTGTTTTTTTGACAGATCTAGAGCACCATGACGTCTCCAAGCGCTCCCAAGGACAAGTTTTTCGAGAGGGTTATCAACCCCTATCTTGCGGAGGTGCTGCAACACCCTCAAACCATTGAGATGCGTGAAGGGGTGATGCACATCCGTGATGTGGAGGGACCAAGGCGTACCGGAAGCGTGGAGACAAAGCTCGAAGCTATGGAACAACAAGTTTTCAAGTGCCAAGGGATGGTGGAGCGTGGACTCAACGCCAACCAGATGATGATCACAGAGTTCGCCAAAAACCACAAGCTGGATGCCAAGGACATTGGGGAGACCATCTTCAAGCTTCATGAGAAAATCGAGCACCTCCAAGCCCAGATCTATGACCTGCAAAACCAAAACTGTGAGTATGAATATAGATTCAAGAGGATGAGTTTGGCTGCAGATTTGAGGATCCCGGAGACTCGATCATCCTTTTATGATGGTGAGCCTATGCCTTGGAAGATGGATGACAAGCCTACATCATCAACAACTCCTTCTTCACCACCTCCGAGGACATAATCACATGGGTATGGGCACTCCCCTTGGCAGCTGCGAAGCTTGGGGGAGGTGCCCCGGTATCGTATCACCATCACACTCCTATCTTTACCGTTTTACTTAATTCGATCCTTTTGGTAATATCTAGATCTAGTAGAATAAAGTCTTGGTATGAATTAGTTTTGAGTTTTGCTTTGCGATCCCTTTATGTAATCGAGTCCGTGAGTTATATATAATAAAGATTAGTGTTGAGTCAAGGGCTTTGCTATCTTACCATGATCTTAAGAAAATAAAAAGAAATAAAAGAGTTCATATTGATCTTATGGATAGTAATGACTTCACATATAGAAAGTATGAGGCTTAAAAGTTGTTGAGAGTTGGCAAACATAGTTTTGGTCATCGTTGCAATTAATAGGAAGTAATAAAGAAAGAGAGGTTTTCACATATAAATATACTATCTTGGACATATTTTATGATTGTGAGCACTCATTAAAGTATGACATGCTAAAGAGTTGATGTTGGACAAGGAAGACAACATATTGGTTTATTTTTTCTCACATCTCAGTTAAAGTATATTGTCATGGATCGTTCCAACATGTTGAGCTTGCCTTTCCCCCTCATGCTAGCCAAAAATTCCTTGCACCAAGTAGAGATACTACTTGTGCTTCCAGATATCCTTAAACCCAGTTTTTCCATGAGAGTCCACCATACATACCTATGGATCGAGTAAGATCCTTCAAGTAAGTTGTCATGTTGCAAGCAATAAAAATTGCTCTCTAAATAGGCATGACTTATTAGTGCGGAGAAAATAAGCTTTATACGATCTTGTTATGGAAGCAATAAAAGCGACGGACTGCATAATAAAGGTCCATATACAAGTGGCAATATAAAGTGACGTTCTTTTGCATTAAGATTTTGTGTATCCAACCCTAAAAGCACATGACAACCTCTGCTTCCCTCTACGAAGGGCCTATCTTTTACTTTATGTCTTTTACCTTATGCAAGAGTCAAGGTGATTTCCACACCTTTCCCTTTTTCATTTTATCCTTTGGCAAGCACCTTGTGTTGGAAAGATCCTGATATATATATCCAATTGGATGTAAGTTAGCATGAACTATTATTGATGACATCACCCAAAGGTGAATACGTTGGGAGGCAAAATTATAATCCCCTATCTTTCTTAGTGTCCGATTAAAACTCCATAACCATAAGTATTGCATGAGTGTTAGCAATTGTAGAAGGCTATATGATAGTTGAGTATGTGGACTTGCTGAAAAGTTTTATTCTTGACTCTTTCTGATGTCAAGATAAATTGCAATTGCTTCAATGACCGAGATTATAGTTTGTTAGTTTTCAATGAAGTTTTTGTACCATACTTGACATTGTGAATAGATTGTTACTTGAGAATAAGAAATCATATGACAAAATCTATATATGTTGCTGTTATAAGAATGATCATGATGCCCTCATGTCCGTATTTTATTTTTATTGACACCTCTATCTCTAAACATGTGGACATATTTCTCGATATCGGCTTTCGCTTGAGGACAAGCAAGGTCTAAGCTTGGGGGAGTTGATACATCCATTTTGCATCATGCTTTTATATCGATATTTATTGCATTATGGGCTATTATTACATGTTATGTCACAATACTTATGGCTATTCTCTCTTATTCTACAAGGTTTATCATGAAGAGGGAGAATGCCGGCAACTAGGATTCTGGCTGGAAAAGGAGCAAATATTGGAAACCTATTCTGCACAGCTCCAAAAGTCCTGAAACCCCACGAAAGTATTTTTTGGATTTAATAAGAATTATTGAGCAAAGAAAGTACCAGAGGGGGCCCACACCCTGGCCACGAGGGTGGGGGGCGCGCCCAACCCTACTGGGCGTGCATCCCTGTCTCGTGGGCCCCCTGGTTGCCCTCCAGTGCCCATCTTCTACTATATGAAGGCTTTTACCCTGGAAAAAATCATAAGCAAGCTTACGAGATGAAACTCCGCCGCCACGAGGCGGAACCTTGGCGGAACCAATCTAGGGCTCCGGCGGAACTGTTCTGCCGGGGAAACTTCCCTCCGGGAGGGGGAAATCATCACCATCGTCATCACCAACGATCCTCTCATCGGGAGGGGGTCAATCTCCACCAACATCTTCACCAGCAGCATCTCCTCTCAAACCCTAGTTCATCTCTTGTATCCAACCTTGTATCCAAAACCACAAATTGGTACCTGTGGGTTGCTAGTAGTGTTGATTACTCCTTGTAGTTGATGCTAATTGGTTTATTTGGTGGAAGATCATATGTTCAGATCCTTAATGCATATTAATACTCCTCTGATTATGAACATGAATATGCTCTGTGAGTAGTTACGTTTGTTCCTGAGGACATGGGTGAAGTCTTGCTATTAGTAGTCATGTGAATTTGGTATTCGTTTGATATTTTGATGAGATGTATGTTGTCTCTTCTCTAGTGGTGTTATGTGAACGTGGACTACATGACACTTCACCATTATTTGGGCCTAGAGGAAGGCATTGGGAAGTAATAACTAGATGATGGGTTGCTAGAGTGACAGAAGCTTAAACCCTAGTTTATGTGTTGCTTCGTAAGGGGCTTATTTGGATCCACTAGTTTCATGATATGGTTAGGTTTACCTTAATACTTCTTTTGTAGTTGCGGATGCTTGCAATAGGGGTTAATAATAAGTGGGATGCTTGTCCAAGAAAGGGCAGTACCCAAGCACCGGTACACCCATATATCAAATTATCAAAGTAACGAACGTGAATCACATGAGCGTGATGAAACTAGCTTGACGATAATTCCCATGTGTCATCGGGAGCGCTTTTCTCATTATAAGAAATTGTCCAGGCTTGTCCTTTGCTACAAAAAGGATTGGGCCACCTTGCTGCACCTTATTTACTTTCATTGCTTGTTACCCATTACGAATTATCTTATCACAAAACTATCTGTTACCTACAATTTCAGTGCTTGCAGAGAATACCTTACTGAAAACCGCTTGTCATTTCCTTCTGCTCCTCGTTGGGTTCGACACTCTTACTAATCGAAAGGACTACGATACATCTCCTATACTTGTGGGTCATCAACCCTCTACTTGAACATGGTCCTTTATGCTTCATATTATTATCCATTGATGTGTTGCCATCATATGATGTCTGAGTAGATTTTTCGTTGTCCTATCGGTGATTGATGAATTTCTATGATTAGTTTAATTTGCTTGTGGTTATGTTGTTGTCCTTTGGTGCCCATCATATGAGCGCGCGTGTGGATCACACCATAGGGTTAGTTGTATGTCGATAGGACTATGTATTGGAGGGCAAGAGTGACAGAAGCTTCAACCTAGCATAGAAATTGATGCATACGGAATTGAAGGGGGATCAATATATCTTAATGCTATGGTTGGGTTTTACCTTAATGAACGTTAGTAGTTGTGGATGCTTGCTAATAGTTCCAATCATAAGTGCATGGAATACCGAGTCAGGGATGACATGCTAGCAGTGGCCTCTCCCACATAAAACTTGCTATCGGTCTAGTAAAGTAGTCAATTGCTTAGGGACAATTTCACAACTCCTACCACCACTTTTTCGCACTCGCTATATTTACTTTATTGCTTTTTCATCTAAACAGCACCTACTTTTTAATTACGTACACTACAAAAAAAGACACATCCGTGACATTTTGGGCCGAACGAATTTTTTTCCTGTTATACATATGACACTTCTATGACGATAATTGTGACAAAACCCGGTATCATCATAGATGTGGTGGGATCCTACTTCTATGACAAAAAATGGGCTTTTTGTCTTGGGTGGGCCGGAGATGCAGCTGTATGACATTCTTTGGGCCGTCCATGATGGAAAAAACCGTGGTAGAAGCGAGGGAGAGGAAAATTTCGGGGAGTTGCCGGTTACGGTGGGAGGTCGGGGGTGGAGCGATGCGCGTTTCTCTCGTACATACGCGCGTGTGTGCGAGCCGTTGGCTCTAACTGAAGCCGAGCGAGGCGTTGGGCTCTAACTGAACCTGAGCAATTGCACTGCAGGCTACGAGTTACTGAACCCGAGCGATCAATTGATGGCTGTTAACTGAACCCGATGGAGCGATTCCTTCGCTACTGCTGCTAACTGAAGCCGATCGATGCTGCCTCTGGGATGAACAGTGAGCATTGCGGGGGGGGGGGGGGGTTGGATGAACAGTGAGCGGTGGCGTTGCCTCTGGATGAACAGGAACCCATGGTGTGGAGGGCTGGATGAACAGTAGACGGTGGAGGGGTGGTTGAACAGGACCCCGTGGTGTGGAGGGCTGGATGAATAGTACACGGTGGAGGGGTGCCCGTGGAGGGGTGGTTGAACAGTAGCCGGTGGAGTAGCGCACGGTGGAGGCTGGATGAACAGGAGCCCGTGGAGGCTGGAGGAGGTCAACGGTAGCCCGTGGAGGTTGGAGGAGGTCGACGGTGGAGATGAACAGTATCCCGTGGAGTCCCGTTTTGCGGTATGCCACACCCCTCCCCCCCCGTTTCGACCGTAGTGCTCCAGCACAAGTCCGTTTCGTCCGTTTTGCTGTACGCCACACCCCTCCTGATGAACAGGACCCCCGTTTCGACCGTAGCGCTCCAACACAAGTCCGTTTCATCCGTTTTGCGGTACGCCACACCCCTCCCGATCAACAGGACCCCGTTTCGACCGTAGGAGGTCCGTTTCCTCCGTTTTGCGGTACGCCAGTCCCCTCCCGATCAACAGGACCCCATTTCGAACATGGCCGGTCGAACACAAGGCCGTTTCCTCCGTTGTGCGGTACGCCAGGCCTCGTTTCCATCACCTGTTCCGTCCAAGCCCTCACGATGAACACGACCACACATTCCGTTCTGACCCAGCCGGTTGGCTCCCCATGAACACGACGACGACGCTGTTTCTCCGTTCCGACCCAGCCATGTACGTATGCACGATAGGCGTTAGAGACCCTGCCCGTATGTACATACATGGCTGTATTTTATTTCTTGCACCCTCGCCGATGTATGTACGTGTACAAGCTATGTGCCCGCCTCTACTACGACACGTGCACGCCTCTACATCCACCAGTATATATGTACGTACACATTCGCGACCAGAATGACAACACTATGTACGCTTCGACCAGGTGGGTCCCGACTGTCAGGCACTTCCTTGCATGCGAAGATGTAGCTGGTGGGTCCCAACAGTCAGGGGGGCGAATCGTTTTTTTTTGCCCAGACGCACTTCCTTGCGTGCAAAGGTGTAGCTGGTGGGTCCCAGCAGTTAGGGGGGAAACATTTTTTCGCGAAATATGGTGGCCCGTCCGGTGGCTCCCCGCTGTCAGGTGGAGGAATAATTATTTTGCTCGTAATAAGGAGGCACTTCCTTGCTGCGGCCGTGGACCCAGGTGTCAGCCTCTCCACGTATAGTCCACGTCCAATGGAAGCCGTTCCTTGACCACGTCGACCACGCCGCGCCAAGAGCACCAGGGCGGTGGACGACGGCGAGGCCTAGGAAGGGGACGACGCGGAGCCGGGGTAGATGCGGTAGTGGATGCCCACGCGTAGAGGAGTACGAGGGTTCACTGGTTCGCTGCGGTGGAGGCTGCCATCGCCACAGAATAACAGGGGGTGTGGGTCAATAGAGGGATGGCCTGGCCAGCGGTGGGAGTAGTAGGGGGCAGTGAGGCCTCTGCCGCATCACAACCAGCCACGGGAGGCAGGAGCACGAGGCACGACCGGCGCTGGTTTGGGCGGCTGGAGCAAGAAGACCAGAGGTTGAAGAAGCACTACGGCCGTTCGATGGACATCGTACGTTCACTGGAGCTAGAATCGTGCATATTGACTAAGTTGAGAAAGCCCTTCGTCCCCGTCAACTTAGTAGGCCCACAAGTCAGCCTACCACTATACTGGGTCCTAGCTAACAGGGGGAGTATTCATTTTTTTGTGCGTAATAAGGAGGCACTTCCTTGCGTGCGAAGATATAGCTGGTAGGTCCGAGCTATCAGCGGCGGTAACGTTTTTTTTCGCGAAATACTGAGGCCCTTTCGGTGCGGCCAGCGATGGGAGTACGGCGGGGCGGTGAGGCCTGCGCGGCAGCACAGCCGGCCGCGAGGTGGAGGGAGCAGGCAGTCCTGCCGGCGCTTGTTTGAGCGGCTGGAGCAGGAAGAGCAGAGATTTAAGAAGCACGACGGCCGTTGGATGGTCATCCAACAGTCACTGCTTGTGCGTCAACCTTTTTTAGGAAAGCCTCAAATCTGTGGAAAACAACATACAACCCATCTGCCATTATTTCTAATAATTTACAGCCCATTTGCTAATTCTTAAGGTTTTGTTTGGAGCCCATATTCTTTTTGTTAGCATTACAGCCCATATTGTGGCCACGACTAAAAAATTATACGAAATTTTGCATATTTCAGTGCGGTCCAAACTGTTTTTAATCCCGAAATTTCGACTCACATTCAAACTGATTTTAAAACTAAATGTATATCAATATAAAATCCAACAAATTCTCCACGCATAAAAATGAATGTAACTTAAAATCTCGAAAGAAAAAAATATATTTGAAACTAATTGCCGCTTTGATGTGTTTTAAAAATGTACAGCCCATTTCTCATTACTGATGGGCCATTTTCTCAGCCAGCCGAATGAAATCTCTCCTCGTCTTGAAAGATTTGCAGCCCAACAGGCCTGACAAAGCGACTTACTTGGCAAATCACAAAAAAACTGGGCTGTGGCCGTGGACCCAGCTGTCAGCCTCTCCACATACAGTACTCTTCCAATGGAAGTCGTTCCTTGACCACGTTGACCACGCCGCACGGAGAGCACCACGGCGGTTGACGACGGCGAGGCCTAGGAAGGGGACAACATGGAGCCGCGGAAGACGCGGCAGCGGAAGCCCGCGCGGAGAGGAGAACGAGGGTTCACTGGTTCGGCTGCGGTGTGAGGCTGCCGTCGCCGCAGGGCCTGGCCAGCGGTGGGAATAGTAGGGGCGGTGAGTCCTCTGCGGCAGCACAACCGGCCATGGGAGGCAGGAGCATGAGGCACGACCGAAGCTGGTTTGGGCGGCTGGAGCAAGAAGACCAGAGGTTGAAAAGGCACTACGGCTGTTGGATGGACATCGTACGATCACTCGAGCTAGAATCGTTCATATTGACTAAGTTGACAAAGCCCTTCGTCCCCGTCAACTTAGTAGGCCCACAAGTCAGCCTCCCACCAAGGTGGGTCCCAGCTAGCAGAGGGAGTATTCATTTTTTTTGTGCGTAATAAGGAGGCACTTCTGGTGGGTCCAAGCTGACAGCGGGGGGGGGGCATTTTTTCGCGAAATATGGTGGCCCGTCAGGTGGGTCCCAGCAGTCAGGGGGCAAACATTTTTTTCTGCAAAATACGGTGGCCCGTCCAGTGGGTCCCTGCTGTCAGTTGGAGGAATCATTATTTTCCGCGAAAAAAGGAGGCACTTACTTGCTGCAGCCGTGGACCCAGCTGAGACTCTCCACGTACAGTATACTTCCGATGGAAGTCGTTCCTTGACCACGTTGACCTCGCCGCGTTCCGTTGCATGCATGCGTCCATGGGCGTGGTGCGTCCCCACTGTCAGCCTCTCACGTACAGTCATCTTCCGATGACTCTCGGTTGTTGACCATGTTGACCACACCGTGCCGAGCGTACCCAGACTGGAACGACCCGGAGATGGGGAAGACGGGGCAGTGGTGTCGTAGATGGAGAGGAGTGGGAAACTTCACTGGTTCGGGTGCGCGGCAGCACAGCCGCGGTGCCGCCCACGGGAGACAGGAGCAAGAACAAAGGTTTAAGAAGGAGCATGACTGTTGGATTAACATCCAACAGTCCAGCTGCTAGAATCATTTGTTGATTAAGTTGACAAAGCCGTGCGTACACGTCCGCTTAGCAGGCCCACAAGTCAGTCACCAAATCTGACGGGTCCCAGCGGTCAACGGGATGAATATTTTTTTTTGCAAAACAAGGAGGCACTTCCTTCCGTGCGAAGATACGGCCAGTGGGTCCTGGCTATCAGGTGGAGGAAACATTTTTTCAGCATAATAAGGAGGAACTTTCCTTGCGTGCGACCATGGACCTCGTGGGTCCCAGCCGTCAGGCTCTCCACGTATAGTCCTCTTCCGATGACTCCCGTTTGTTGACCACGCTGCACCGAACATAGCGAGGCGGTGGATGACGGTGAGGCCCCGGATGGGAACGACTCGGAGATGGGAAAACGAGGCAATGGAGTCGCAGATTGAGACGAGGAGAAGGGTTATAACTGGTTCTGTTGCAATTCATATCAAACTCAGGTTCACAGTACATGTTCATATTCATAGCCAACATTCACTATCAACAACTCAAAAGATTCATATATACACAAGCTCAGCATATCTATGCATCCAAATGATTGATAGATCACACGACAATATTTGTACATAATTCACAAAAAGATTCAGATATACACATGTTCAGTATGTTTATGCATCCAAATGATTGAGATCACAGCCAATATGATCCATGGACGAACTTTAATTACCTAGGGTACATACTGGTAAATGGTGTTCAATCAGAGGTACTTCTTGCTAAAATTAGTTCTTGTACGAGTAAACTTTTGGGTACATAAGAGGCAGCACAGACAATCTGAACTTTGCTTGTAGGTTTATACTCAAATAGTGGTGTCGTGCCGACGGAGGAATGAGCAACTTGGCCACTACTTTCATCCAACTAGTTTACTGGCTCATCTTGGTCCTGTATCTCGCCAAAATTCTACATTGCAGTCGAGAAAGGAGGCGGTTGAGAAAATGAACCACCCAAATTTTTTGTGTAGTTCAACTGAAATGGAGCATCCTTGGCGTGCAGACTGATTAAGTCCCAGATGAATATACGCGTCAACCAACTTGTCTGGAATCTTTAGACTCCATGCCATAGAGTTCGCTACCATATGTGCCGATAACCAAAAGGCACAAGTTGGGACCAAAGACTGGACTGCGTTTTTCTGGGCTATGCACCAAGCAATATTTTTGGCGTTCACTCTCCTAATACTTGGAGTTTGACAATTGGTTGACGCCGGTTGATACTCGAATGAATATAGGCACTTCTTGTCAACATCGATGCTTGTCTGAGTGAACTTTGGAGTACATAGCATCATCATAAGTACCTATCCATATGATCATTTTGTGCAGTTCTACTAAAATCACCCGATTTAATGATTTGCCTGCGAGTTCAGGCTCCAAATTACTCCTTTATGAAATCGGCAAATAGTAGCACAATACCAAATTACCAATACATATGACAGGCACAATAATCAGGATAAAGACCAGTACCAACCTGTGTGAGGTAGCATATCAATTACTATTTCCTTTGACTGGAAGCCGAGATAAGCCAAGCGACTGACAGCAAAGGAAGAAAGCAAGCGGAGATTAGCGACTGACAGGAAAGGATGAAAGTTGTCGAGGCAATGAAGCACCCAAAGTTTTTGTGCAGTTTCACCAAAATCGAGCATCCCTGTTGGCACATATATTGAGAGAGTGAGATTACTGTAATAGTGGGACTAGTTGATGAAACATACACTAACAAATAGAAGCACCCTCATTATCTTAATGGGTAAAGTTAGCAACATAGTAGTCTTGCTTAAAGAGAGGTATTAATTTATTTAATCAGTGCCAATTATCTCAACTCAACACTCAAAGCATTGCCATTTATCATAGGTTGCAAAACTTAAAAGTGCAAAGATAAAGGAGTTTCTCATGACAGTAGCACGATACAAATAGAGATGACAACAAACTAATATGGATGAAGGCCTTAGGCCCGTACCAACCTGAGAAAAAAGCTTATTCATGTAGTCCCATAAGAGATGATAAAGCACTCACTGGAATCACACAATAGTATATATTTTTGTGCACTTCAAATGTATGGTTGAAATCACTCTTGTTTACCAGTGCTGAGATTATATCGAAAGATTATCAAGAACTTCCAGCAGAGTTAAAGCACTGGCTGGGATACAGTTCATTGTATTGTCTTGTGTAGTTGCACTAAAATGTATGATTGGCACAACATGATCCCTGTTTGCACAAGTAGGAACAAGGTGAAACCTTCATTAGCTTAGTGAGAAAGGATAGGAATACATTAGCATATTACTCAAACTAGTAGCATCAAATTCATGATGGACAATACGCAAAACATTGCCTCATTGAACCAATGGCAATAAATTGACATGCAAAACAATAGCACTATTATGTCATGACACTAATAATATTCCCTCCCTGCTCCACCACATGATTCACCTCCATAGACAAACATTCACACGTACATGATTCAGCATAGGGTCCTACTAAAGATTTGTTTAACTCCAACAGGAAAATTAGGCAGTAATAAATTAGTGGTACTTAAGTGCTCCTAATTAATTAAGTGAGACAGCAGAGGTGGAAGGGATCCCTGGAGGATCGTCTCACATGTAAGGTAGTCGTTGCCGGAGCCCTTGAATAGCCTCGACTGAGGCCTCTGGCTTCAGCAAGATCGCCTTGGCACTGTTTATTCTTCTTCTTCTTCCTCTTCATGCTATGTTTCTCTTTCTCCTCACTAGTTGGTGAAACCAAGTACATGATTGGCCTTCTAATTTAGAATTGGTTTTGTCAGTGAGGGAGTACAAGTGTACTAGTAAAAAACAGCATTATTTTCTCATGGCAGTCGGAAAATAGAGATGAACACATGCATTAAATATCATTCTTACCTAAAGGAAGGTTATGGCGCCAATATGGATGATGAGGATTGGAACACAGATCTCCCTTTGTGCAGTTCCACCAAAATGAACCAACTGTTCCATCTGACATTCCAGTTAAACAACACAAAAGTCACTTCTTTTAAGAAGAGTTTTGTGCAGTGCACCAAAAGGTCACAACAGCAACCAGGTGAATTGGATATCCCTGTTTGCACAAAAAGGCACAGAGGAAACAGTCAGAGTCTCAAACAATTACAGGCAAAAACATTTGGCTAAACTTGTCAGAGTCTCAAACAATTATAGGCAAAAGCAGTGGCATGGCTTCAGTTTTACGAGGGACATTATATTAAGAACAACTAAGGCTGCATTCGGTTCAGAGGTTTGGTGCAGGATTTTCGTAGGAACACAATTCCTACTATATTCTTTCCCTTCCAACCGTTCGGAACACGGGAAAGGTGAATAGTGTTTCATAGGAAAGCTGGTCTGGTAGTACTGATTCCATCGGATTAGAAACATCCACGCGCTGCTCATTTTTTGGGCGGAAGCCCGAGGCAGGCGCTTGTTGCCATGCATTAGATAGGTTTGATGTGCTGTGTTTGCCAGAATAAAAAAATCAACCTATGTGTGGTACGTGAGGTGAGGACAAGAGTAGTCACTGTGCAGCTGAATAAACAAATAGCATCTCATATTGCCAAGCATGCTACTCTAAAAAAAACAAATATGTACATTTCGTAGTCCATTCGAACACATTCTCTTGAGAGTTTCCTCCGGTTTGCTGTTCCATAGTTTTATACCTACATTCCTTTCCTATTCCTCTATTTTCATCAAGACCTATGTTTTCTGCCCCTTTATTCCGACCGGAGCCTAAATATTTGGTATAAGGGCATGGGACAATGGGTGCACCAGCAATACAGCACCATGTACGTAAACATGGGCAAAAAGTGGTGATTCATAGTTTGTTGCCCCAAGAAACAAACATCCAAGAAACAAATCTGGGTTGGTCCCATTTTTGTTCACTCTAGCCACCTACTCCTATGTGTGGATAGCAAATCTAGTCCTGGTCATACCACCGTGTACAGCGTTACCCCTATATTTCCCTTTTCGACCAAGAGACCGGTTGGATGACCAGTCTGTACTACTTTCATCCCCTTTCATTCCTGTTTGTACCTAGTCCGATGTACATGTTGGGGAACGTAGTAATTTCAAAAAATTTCCTACGCACACGCAAGATCATGGTGATGCATAGCAACGAGGGGAGAGTATGATCTACGTACCCTTGTAGATCGCAACGATAGCGTTGACACAACGTAGAGGAAGTAGTCGTACGTCTTCTTCCCGATCCAACCGATCCAAGCACCGTTACTCCGGCACGTCCGAGTTCTTAGCACATGTACAGCTCGATGACGATCCCCGGGCTCCGATCCAGCAAAGCTTCGGGGAGGAGTTCTGTCAGCACGACGACGTGGTGACGATCTTGATGTATTACCGACGCAGGGCTTCGCCTAAGCACTACAACGATATGATTGAGGTGGAATATGGTGGTAGGGGGCACCGCACACGGCAAAGGAACGATCTCAATGATCAACTTGTGTGTTTAGAGGTGTCCCCTACCTCCGTATATAAAGGAGCCAAGGGGGAGAGGTGCGCCGGCCAGGAGGAGGGCACAGGAGGAGTCCTACTCCTACCGGGAGTAGGACTCCCCCCCAATCCTATTCCAACTAGGATTCCCAAGGGGGAAAGAGGGAGAGGGGTGGCCGGCCACCTCTCCTAGTCCTAATAGGACTAGGGGAGGGGGGAGGCGCGCAGCCCTTATGGGCAGCCCTTTCACCTTTCCACTAAGGCCCAATAAGGCCCATATGACTCCCAGGGGGTTCCGGTAACCTCCCGGTAATCCGGTAAAATCCTGATTTCACCCGGAACACTTCCGATGTCCAAACATAGGCTTCCAATATATCAATCTTTATGTCTCGACCATTTCGAGACTCCTCGTCATGTTCGTGATCACATCCGGGACTCTGAACAACCTTCGGTACATCAAAAATGCATAAACTCATAATAACTGTCATCGTAACATTAAGCGTGCGGACCCTACGGTTCGAGAACAATGTAGACATGACCGAGACACGTCTTCGGTCAATAACCAATAGTGGGACCTGGATGCCCATATTGGCTCCTACATATTCTACGAAGATCTTTATCGGTCAGACCGCATAACAACATACGTTGTTCCCTTTGTCATTGGTATGTTACTTGCCTGAGATTCGATCGTCGGTATCCAATACCTAGTTCAATCTCGTTACCGGCAAGTCTCTTTACTCGTTCCGTAATACATCATCTCACAACTACCATATTAGTTGTAATGCTTGCAAGGCTTATGTGATGTGCATTACCGAGAGGGCCCAGAGATACCTCTCCGATAATCGGAGTGACAAAACCTAATCTTGAAATACGCCAACCCAACATGTACCATTGGAGACACCTGTAGTACTCCTTTATAATCACCCAGTTACGTTGTGACGTTTGGTAGTACCCAAAGTGTTCCTCCGGTAAACGGGAGTTGCATAATCTCATAGTTATAGGAACATGTATAAGTCATGAAGAAAGCAATAGCAACATACTAAACGATCGGGTGCTAAGCTAATGGAATGGGTCATGTCAATCAGATCATTCAACTAATGATGTGACCTCATTAATCAAATAACAACTCATTGTTCATGGTTAGGAAACATAACCATCTTTGATTAACGAGCTAGTCAAGTAGAGGCATACTAGTGACACTTTGTTTGTCTATTTATTCACACATGTATTATGTTTCCGGTTAATACAATTCTAGCATGAATAATAAACATTTATCATGATTATAAGGAAATAAATAATAACTTTATTATTGCCTCTAGGGCATATTTCCTTCAGTCTCCCACTTGCACTAGAGTCAATTATCTAGATTACACTGTAATGATTCTAACACCCATGGAGCTTTGGTGCTGATCATGTTTTGCTCGTGGAAGAGGTTTAGTCAACGGGTCTGCAACATTCAAATCCGTATGTATCTTGCAAATCTCTATGTCTCCCACCTGGACTAGATCCCGGATGGAGTTGAAGCGTCTCTTGATGTGCTTGGTCCTTTTGTGAAATCTGGATTCCTTTGCCAAGGCAATTGCACCAGTATTGTCACAAAAGATTTTCATTGGACCCGATGCACTAGGTATGACACCTAGATCGGATATGAACTCCTTCATCCAGACTCCTTCGTTTGCTGCTTCCGAAGCAGCTATGTACTCCGCTTCACATGTATATCCCGCTACGACGCTTTGTTTAGAACTGCACCAACTGACAGCTCCACCGTTCAATGTAAACACGTATCCGGTTTGCGATTTAGAATCTTCCGGATCAGTGTCAAAGCTTGCATCAACGTAACCTTTTACGGTGAGCTCTTTGTCACCTCCATATACGAGAAACATATCCTTAGTCCTTTTCAGGTATTTCAGGATGTTCTTGACCGCTTTCCAGTGATCCATTCCTGGATTACTTTGGTACCTCCCTGCTAAACTTATAGCAAGGCACACATCAGGTCTAATACACAACATTGCATACATGATAGAGCCTATGGCTGAAGCATAGGGAACATCTTTTATTTTCTCTCTATCTTCTGCAGTGGTCGGGCATTGAGTCTGACTCAACTTCACACCTTGTAACACAGGCAAGAACCCTTTCTTTGCTTGATCCATTTTGAACTTTTTCAAAATCTTGTCAAGGTATGTGCTTTGTGAAAGTCCAATTAAGCGTCTTGATCTATCTCTATAGATCTTTATGCCTAATATGTAAGCAGCTTCACCGAGGTCTTTCATTGAAAAACTCTTATTCAAGTATCCCTTTATGCTATCCAGAAATTCTATATCATTTCCAATCAATAATATGTCATCCACATATAATATCAGAAATGCTACAGAGCTCCCACTCACTTTCTTGTAAATACAGGCTTCTCCGGAAGTCTGTATAAACCCAAATGCTTTAATCACACTATCAAAGCGTTTATTCCAACTCCGAGAGGCTTGCACCAGTCCATAAATGGATCGCTGGAGCTTGCACACTTTGTTAGCTCCCTTTGGATCAACAAAACCTTCTGGTTGCATCATATACAACTCTTCTTCCAGAAATCCATTCAGGAATGCAGTTTTGACATCCATCTGCCAAATTTCATAATTATAAAATGTGGCAATTGCTAACATAATTCGGACAGACTTAAGCATTGCTATGGGTGAGAAGGTCTCATCATAGTCAACCCCTTGAACTTGTCGAAAACCTTTTGCAACAAGTCGAGCTTTATAGAGAGTAACATTACCGTCAGCGTCAGTCTTTTTCTTGAAGATCCATTTATTCTCAATTGCTTGCCGATCATCGGGCAAGTCAACCAAAGTCCATACTTTGTTCTCATACATGGATCCCATCTCAGATTTCATGGCTTCAAGCCACTTTGCGGAATCTGGGCTCACCATCGCTTCTTCATAGTTCGTAGGTTCATCATGATCTAGTAGCATGACTTCCAGAACTGGATTACCGTACCACTCTGGTGCGGATCTTACTCTGGTTGATCTACGAGGTTCAGTAATATCTTGTTCTGAAGTTTCATGATCATTATCATTAACTTCCTCACTTATTGGTGTAGGTGTCACAGAAACAGTTTTCTGTGATGTACTATTTTCCAACAAGGGAGCAGGTACAGTTACCTCGTCAAGTTCTACTTTCCTCCCACTCACTTCTTTCGAGAGAAACTCCTTCTCAAGAAAGTTTCCGAATTTAGCAACAAAAGTCTTGCCTTCGGATCTGTGATAGAAGGTGTATCCAATAGTTTCCTTTGGATATCCTATGAAGACACATTTCTCTGATTTGGGTTCGAGCTTATCAGGTTGAAGCTTTTTCACATAAGCATCACAGCCCCAAACTTTCAGAAACGACAACTTTGGTTTCTTGCCAAACCATAGTTCATAAGGCGTCGTCTCAACGGATTTTGATGGTGCCCTGTTTAACGTGAATGCGGCCGTCTCTAGAGCGTATCCCCAAAATGATAGCGGTAAATCAGTAAGAGACATCATAGATCGCACCATATCTAGTAAAGTACGATTACGACGTTCGTACACACCATTACGCTGTGGTGTTCCGGGTGGCGTGAGTTGCGAAACTATTCCACAATTTTTCAAATGTACACCAAACTCGTAACTCAAATATTCTCCTCCACGATCAGATCGTAGAAACTTTATTTTCTTGTTACGATGATTTTCCACTTCACTCTGAAATTCTTTGAACTTTTCAAATGTTTCAGACTTATGTTTCATTAAGTAGATATAACCATATCTGCTTAAATCATCTGTGAAGGTGAGAAAATAATGATATCCGCCACGAGCCTCAATATTCATCGGACCACATACATCTGTATGTATGATTTCCAACAAATCTGTTGCTCTCTCCATAGTACCGGAGAACGGTGTTTTAGTCATCTTGCCCATGAGGCACGGTTCGCAAGTATCAAGTGATTCATAATCAAGTGGTTCCAAAAGTCCATCAGTATGGAGTTTCTTCATGCGCTTTACACCGATATGACCTAAACGGCAGTGCCACAAATAAGTTGCACCATCATTATCAACTCTGCATCTTTTGGCTTCAACATTATGAATATGTGTATCACTACTCTCGAGATTCAATAAGAATAGACCACTCTTCAAGGGTGCGTGACCATAAAAGATATTACTCATATAAATAGAACAACCATTATTCTGTGATTTTAAATGAATAACCGTCTCGCATCAAACAAGATCCAGATATAATGTTCATGCTTAACGCTGGCACTAAATAACAATTATTTAGGTCTAATACTAATCCCGAAGGTAGATGTAGAGGTAGGATGCCGACCGCGATCACATCGACTTTGGAACCGTTGCCCACGCGCATCGTCACCTCGTCCTTAGCCAATCTTCGCTTAATCCGTAGCCCCTGTCTCGAGTTGCAAATATTAGCAACAGAACCAGTATCAAATACCCAGGTGCTACTGCGAACATTAGTAAGGTACACATCAATAACATGTATATCATATATACCTTTGTTCACCTTGCCATCCTTCTTATCCGCCAAATACTTTGGGCAGTTCCGCTTCCAGTGACCAGTCTGCTTGCAGTAGAAGCACTCAGTTTCAGGCTTAGGTCCAGACTTGGGTTTCTTCTCTTGAGCAGCAACTTGCTTGCCGTTCTTCTTGAAGTTCCCCTTCTTCTTCCCTTTGCCCTTTTTCTTGAAACTAGTGGTTTTGTTAACCATCAACACTTGATGCTCCTTTTTGATTTCTACCTCCGCAGCTTTCAGCATTGCGAAGAGCTCGGGAATAGTCTTGTTCATCCCTTGCATATTATAGTTCATCACGAAGCTCTTGTAGCTTGGTGGCAGTGATTGGAGAATTCTGTCAATGACGCAATCATCTGGAAGATTAACTCCCAATTGAATCAAGTGATTATTATACCCAGACATTTTGAGTATATGCTCACTGACAGAACTGTTCTCTTCCATCTTGCAGCTATAGAACTTATTGGAGACTTCATATCTCTCAATCCGGGCATTTGCTTGAAATATTAACTTCAACTCCTGAAACATCTCATATGCTCCATGACGTTCAAAACGTCGTTGAAGTCCCGATTCTAAGCCGTAAAGCATGGCACACTGAACTATCGAGTAGTCATCAGCTTTGCTCTGCCAGACGTTCATAACATCTGGTGTTGCTCCAGCAGCAGGCCTGGCACCCAGCGGTGCTTCCAGGACGTAATTCTTCTGTGCAGCAATGAGGATAATCCTCAAGTTACGGACCCAGTCCGTGTAATTGCTACCATCATCTTTCAACTTTGCTTTCTCAAGGAACGCATTAAAATTCAACGGAACAACAGCACGAGCCATCTATCTACAATCAACATAAACAAGCAAGATACTATCAGGTACTAAGTTCATGATAAATTTAAGTTCAATTAATCATATTACTTAAGAACTCCCACTTAGATAGACATCCCTCTAATCCTCTAAGTGATCATGTGATCCAAATCAACTAAACCATGTCCGATCATCACGTGAGATGGAGTAGTCATCAGTGAACATCATGATGTTGATCATATCTACTATATGATTCACGCTCGACCTTTTGGTCTCCGTGTTCCGAGGCCATATCTGTATATGCTTGGCTCGTCAAGTATAACCTGAGTATTCCGCGTGTGCAACTGTTTTGCACCCGTTGTATTTGAACGTAGAGCCTATCACACCCGATCATCACGTGGTGTCTCAGCACGAAGAACTTTCACAACGGTGCATACTCAGGGAGAACACTTCTTGATAATTTAGTGAGAGATCATCTTATAATGCTACCGTCAATCAAAGCAAGATAAGATGCATATAAAGATAAACATCACATGCAATCAATATAAGTGATATGATATGGCCATCATCATCTTGTGCCTGTGATCTCCATCTCCGAAGCACCGTCGTGATCACCATCGTCACCGGCGCGACACCTTGATCTCCATCGTAGCATCGTTGTCGTCTCGCCAATCCTATGCTTCCACGGCTACCGTTTAGTGATAAAGTAAAGCATTACATCGCGATTGCATTGCATACAATAAAGCGACAACCATATGGCTCCTGCCAGTTGCCGATAACTCGGTTACAAAACATGATCATCTCATACAATAAAATTTAGCATCATGCCTTGACCATATCACATCACAACATGCCCTGCAAAAACAAGTTAGACGTCCTCTACTTTGTTGTTGCAAGTTTTACGTGGCTGCTACGGGCTTTAAGCAAGAACCAATCTCACCTACGCATCAAAACCACAACGATAGTTTGTCAAATAGACTCCGTTTTAACCTTCGCAAGGACCGGGCATAGCCACACTCGGTTCAACTAAAGTTGGAGAGACAGTCGCCCGCAAGCCATCTATGTGCAAAGCACGTCGAGGGAACCGGTCTCGCGTAAGCGTACGCGTAAGGTTGGTCCGGGTCGTCTCGTCCAACAATACCGCCGAACCAAAGTATGACATGCTGGTAGGCAGTATGACTTGTATCGTCCACAACTCACTTGTGTTCTACTCGTGCAAATAACATCAAACCATAAAACCTAGGCTCGGATGCCACTGTTGGGGAACGTAGTAATTTCAAAAAATTTCATACGCACACGCAAGATCATGGTGATGCATAGCAACGAGGGGAGAGTATGATCTACATACCCTTGTAGATCGCAACGGAAGCGTTGACACAATGTAGAGGAAGTAGTCGTACATCTTCTTCCCTATCCAACCGATCCAAGCACCGTTACTCCGGCACCTCCGAGTTCTTAGCACACGTATAGCTCGATGACGATCCCCGGGCTCCGATCCAGCAAAGCTTCGGGGAGGAGTTCTGTCAGCACGACGGCATGGTGACGATCTTGATGTATTACCGACGCAGGGCTTCGCCTAAGCACTACAACGATATGATCGAGGTGGAATATGGTGGCAGGGGGCACCGCACACGGCTAAGGAACGATCTCAATGATCAACGTGTGTGTTTAGAGGTGTCCCCTGCCTCCGTATATAAGGGAGCCAAGGGGGAGAGGTGCGCCGGCCAGGAGGAGGGCGCAGGAGGAGTCCTACTCCTACCGGGAGTAGGACTCCCCCCAATCCTATTCCAACTAGGATTCCCAAGGGGGAAAGAGGGAGAGGGGTGGCCGGCCACCTCTCCTAGTCCTAATAGGACTAGGGGAGGGGGGAGGCGCGCAGCCCTTATGGGCAGCCCTTTCACCTTTCCACTAAGGCCCAATAAGGCCCATATGACTCCCGGGGGGTTCCGGTAACCTCCCGGTAATCCGGTAAAATCTTGATTTCACCCGGAACACTTCCGATGTCCAAACATAGGCTTCCAATATATTAATCATTATGTCTCGACCATTTCGAGACTCCTCGTCATGTCCGTGATCACATCCGGGACTCTGAACAACCTTCGGTACATCAAAAATGCATAAACGCATAATAACTGTCATCGTAACGTTAAGCGTGCGGACCCTACGGTTCGAGAACAATGTAGACATGACCGAGACATGTCTCCGGTCAATAACCAATAGGGGGACCTGGATGACCATATTGGCTCCTACATATTCTATGAAGATCTTTATCGGTCAGACCACATAACAACATACGTTGTTCCCTTTGTCATTGGTATGTTACTTGCCCGAGATTCGATCGTCGGTATCCAATACCTAGTTCAATCTCGTTACCGGCAAGTCTCTTTACTCGTTCCGTAATACATCATCTCACAACTACCATATTAGTTGTAATGCTTGCAAGGCTTATGTGATGTGCATTACCGAGAGGGCCCAGAGATACCTCTCCGATAATCGGAGTGACAAAACCTAATCTCGAAATACGCCAACCCAACATGTACCATTGGAGACACCTGTAGTACTCCTTTATAATCACCCAGTTACGTTGTGACGTTTGGTAGTACCCAAAGTGTTCCTCCGGTAAACGGGAGTTGCATAATCTCATAGTTATAGGAACATGTATAAGTCATGAAGAAAGCAATAGCAACATACTAAATGATCGGGTGCTAAGCTAATGGAATGGGTCATGTCAATCAGATCATTCAACTAATGATGTGACCTCGTTAATCAAATAACAACTCATTGTTCATGGTTAGGAAACATAACCATCTTTGATTAACGAGCTAGTCAAGTAGAGGCATACTAGTGACACTTTGTTTGTCTATTTATTCACACATGTATTATGTTTCTGGTTAATACAATTCTAGCATGAATAATAAACATTTATCATGATTATAAGGAAATATATAATAACTTTATTATTGCCTCTAGGGCATATTTCCTTCAGTACATACTAAATTCCCCCACCCCCACTTTATTTCAATGACAAGTATTTTCAGACGAAGGGAGTACAAGATTTGACTCCATGAAGTAGCTTTACCTCTAACAATAGAAGAAAAAAAATAGGTGACGTTGGACCATCCGATCGAGAGGGGCTGAGAGGTAGAAAATGATGCACATGCAGCGACGTAGTGAGCTGGGGAAGTAGAGCTAAAGCAGTTTCGAACGAAGATATACCTGAAGGTCGTCGGGATGTGGATAGGTGGGCGGCGGGAGGCCGGATCCGCCCACATGCAATGACGAAGGGATCGGAGGACCTCCCGCGCCGGCGCTCGACCAGAGATAACGGTGTGGCCGGCAGTGGGTCTCCTCCCTCGCTGTCGACGACGGCCTAAACGCTACCCCTCCTCCCCTTCACCGGTGGAGGGGGATACGGCCGGATCTGTAACCAGCTGTGAGGATAGAAAGCCAGTGTTTTTTGAAGGGAGAAAGACAGGGTTACTACCCCTATCTTGTTTAGATCTGGAGAGGATGAGAGTGTGTGAATATAGCAGCCCTAGCAAGCAAGCGCGGAGGCTCCAACCTATATATAAGTAGTGGGGTAGTTTTCCTTTTTCACTCCATCAAAACAATCGTTTAAAATTGTGTACTATACTACATGCCAAGTCGCGGTTTTTTTAGTTGTTGATTGTTTTTTGAGATAGCTACCCGCTTGTTCCAAGTGGTGTTACGGTGTGCCAGGTCACACTTTGTATCGTTCAAGTCTGGTAGTACTACAAGTTCCTCCATTAAATGAACAACCACCCCCTCATAAAAATTGTGAACAAGCCCACGGCTAAAATTAGCGGAAACCTGGGTTGCCCCAACATGCATTATTATTTATATTTTCTACTCCCTCCGTTCCTAAATATAAGTCTTTTTTATTAGCCACACCTAAGACAAGATTTTTTTTATTAGCAGTGAACCCCACATGTCATAGACACAAAAATTGTGGCAAGATTCCCTTAGGCAAGCCAAAGTGTGTCTAACAATTTGAGCAACTTAGGTTAGGCAAGTGTGGCAAGTGTGGGAAAAATAATGTGGCAACATAAGACAAACATAGTCACAATCCAAACAGCCCCGTGATTTTTTGTGACATGCATGAAAATTTGGTTAGTTAAATTTATAGTCACAATTTGGCAAGGTGCATCAAATCAACACATGCAAGTATCAAAAGGAAAGTCACGGCATGCATGCATGCGTTGTACTCCCTCCGTTTCCAAATATAAGTCTTTTTAGAGATTGCAACAAGTGACTACTCCCTCCGTTCCTAAATGTAAGTCTTTTTAGGGATTCCACTACAAACTACATACGATGTATATAGACATATTTTAGAGTGTAGATTCACTCATTTTGTTTCGTATGTACTCCAGTTCATAGTGAAATCTCTAAAAAGACTTATATTTTGGAACGGAGGGAGTACATACGAAGCAGAATATGTCTACTCCTACATACGAAGTAGCCCATTTGAAATGTGTAAAAAGAGTTTTATCGAATGAAGTTCTTTGATGTGTCGCGTCAACTCGTACAAGCCCGAGAAATTTGATTACTACGACGCCCTCTCCCTCGCGGACTGACCTCCGGTGCCTTAACTGCACCTGCCTTTGGCTGCATGACAGGTGGGCCAACAACCTGTTGGGCCCACCTATCATGGACGCAAAGGCAGGAGCAGTAAGTAGAAGCTTTCGCTACATGCTATCCCTCCCGCACGAGGTGGATGGACATGCAGCAGTGGATTCAATACTGTAGAAGTAGGAGTAACATCATTGTTCGTCTTCTCGAAGAGGCGAAGAGCCAAGTGCAACCGAACATGGCAGTTGCGAACGCTCGTGTGATGCGGTTCCTTGGAGTACTAGCCAGGCTCTTGCATGAGACAAAATTGCTATTGTTTAACAATTAAACTCCATTATCCATTGGTTGATACTCATTCTGCATAGGTCACGTGCTTAGCACCGTTTCCTCCTGGGGTCACCAATGTTTATTTGCTAATTAATAGCATTCCATGCAATGAACTAGCCATTGCAAGTCATTAAAAGCATGCACACCTCTCATCCCTTATTGGTTGATACTTATGTCAAGAAACAAGAAACAAGGTAGAAGTTAATGCACTGCACCTAAGTGTTTTGGGACTATTTGGTTTTCGTAAGATGACTTACACACCTAGACGGAGGGAGTAGTATAGACCTGTAAACCGGAAAGGAGTATTTGCCTTTCTAGAGATTTCAACAAGTGACTAGACTTCCGCTCAGAAAAAAACAAGTGACTAGACTACACCGTGTGTAGTACCCCCTCCCCTCCGGTTTATAGGGCTCAAATCTCAAATCTCATAAACCAAGTCATTTTGCGATTGGAGGAATGTATCTCATACTTTACAAAACTACCCTAATTAAACTCATGCATTAATTACGTAGTTCCCTCGTTTTCCTCTCCGCCTTGGTCGCGGTGCACAATATTGAGGCTATCCATAGTGGGAGTAACTTAGGTAGTAACTTAACACATCCCAAGACAATTTTGCTTATGTGGCAAGTATTTAATGAGGAAAGAGGTGCTTGTGGTAACATAATATGTTACTGTAACATAGCACTTTCCGAGGCAAAATGAGTCTATGAGATAATAAATGAAGCAATCTATGATACTATTACTATGTTACTTTGCACTATGGAGGTAGTAACTTACACTAGTGTCATATGCATGACACTAGTCTAAGTTACTCCCCACTATGACTAGCCTGAGAGAGTGCTTTGATACATTTTAGTCTCATGACTAAAAGTAGTGGGACTAAAACTTGTTAGCCTCATCCATGCTTGGATCCAAATACTAAAGAGACTAAAATCAAGTTAATGACATTTCAAAGCATCCGGGCCCGCGTGCCATCCACCAAATCACAGCGAGGTGCTATAGTCGAGACTCACCTATCACCGGTGTGGCCGTCATGACCCGTCATATCACAAAACCCACACCTTTACCAGCAGTGGTAAGGTGGCCTCCAAGTTGGACTGGACGAAGCAACCATCATTTCATTGGAACGCTCGTTCAAGCCCTTTCTTCCCTTTCTTGAAGAAAACCTCACTCCAGGCTACTCACTTCTGCCATTTTTCTTCTCTACCGACGAAGGAAAGGTGGGCGAATCAGTTATGCTGCTATATTTTCATTCCAATAATCTTCTTTTTGCGAAGCACCGACCGATTCTCACATCCTATTCTTTTCCCGTTTTCATTGCGATTGTGGTTTCCTTTCGATTGTTTTTTGTTTGTCAGTTCATTGATGGATCCTGGAGTACTAGGCAAAGAGTTGCCGGCGGACAACCCACTGGAGACAGCGATCTCCAGGAAGCGAGCACCGACCAACGAGTTGACCATGTTGGCGGGCCAACCCATGGAGACGAAGAACTCCAAGAAACAAGCACTGGCCAAAGAGTTGAGGACGTTGGCGGACGAACTCCTCAAAGAAAGTTGGAAGAACAGCAAGGGCCCCACCGTGCCTACCCCAGGAGCTCTGATTGCCACCTATGTGAGGCTTAAGACCGAGTTTGAGGAGATAGTCGCCGTTGAGAAGCAGTATTCCCCTGGCAAGGTGATGGCCCCCATCGAGGACGAGGAGATGGCCCCCGGAGGGATGAGATCCCCCGGTGAGCTGCACAAGGTAAAAAATAATGGCTTATTACCATAGTTGTGGTTTTTGATTATTTGCAATGTGCTTGCTTTTTGATTATTTGCAATGTGCTTGCTAATATGTTAGTGTTGTGCAGGTGCCGGTGGTTGTCCTTGATGATTCCGATGTCGTGGCCCATCCTGTTGGCATCGCCCCGGAGTCGATTCCGATACCGCTGTCCATCCTGTGGACATCGCCCCAGAGATCGATTCCGATGTCGCGGTCAGTCCTGTGGACATTGCCCCAGAAATTGATTCCCATGCCGCTATCCGTGCTGTGGTCATTGCCCGAGAGACCGATGACAAGAAATAGTTGGTCGCGCTAATCCTTCAGGGTAGTTTGCATTGCCCTGTGTTTAATTACCAGAATGATGCGTGTTATCAAACCATCTTAGGGCTAGTGCACTATCTTGTGTGGGCGGATCTTGCTACTTTTGTTTGATAGTGAATCATGCGATGAATCATGCGAACCCTCTCCGAGTTATGGAAACAAATGTATCCTCACCAGCTTTTGATGTAATATATGACATGCTTAGATGTAAGTTTGAACTGTTTATCATATCAGCAGGGCTTGTTTGATGATTCTTGGTGAGGGAGTTCCGGACTAGGGGGTATCCGGATGGCCGAACTATCATCATCGGCCGGACTCCAAGACTATGAAGATACAAGATTGAAGACTTTGTCCCGTGTCCGGATGGGACTTTCCTTGGCGTGGAAGGCAAGCTTCGCGATACGGATATGTAGATCTCCTACCTTTGTAACCGACTTTGTGTAACCCTAGCCCTCTCCGGTGTCTATATAAACCAGATGGTTGTAGTCCATAGGACGAACAACAATCATACCATAGGCTAGCTTCTAGGGTTTAGCCTCCTTGATCTCGTGGTAGATCCACTCTTGTAACACACATCATCAATATTAATCAAGCAGGACGTAGGATTTTACCTCCATAAAGAGGGCCCAAACCTGGGTAAAACATCGTGTCCCTTGTCTCCTGTAACCATCCGCCTAGACGCACAGTTCGGGACCCCCTACCCGAGATCCGCCGGTTTTGACACCGACATTGGTGCTTTCATTGAGAGTTCCTCTGTGCCGTCACCATCAGGAAGGATGCCTTTTCCCGTCTTTAAAGACGGCGCCGTCGTCAAGGGAGCTTTGGCCGCCGGCCAGACTATCCGGCTAGGCGGTTTTCTCATGACCGCCTATTCAGCCACCGCCCCGACAATGACCTCTCAAGTCATTAAAAGCGATCTTCACGTCAGCTCGGAATTCGCCGAGCAGCTAGATCTGATTGAGCTCTCCTCCGTAAACGAGCTCTTGGATCGCATCGCCGCCCTGGGAGTCGCTACCGACTACGATCAGATTGGGCTTAAAACCGATCTGAGAGAAATTAACTCTCCCCAGGTTACCCACCACGTTGTCGTGGTAGAGGAACAATGCGGCGACTCTTCTTCTATGTTAAAAACCAACTATGTCCGGATTCCGGATCCCTACATGCCAGATTCCCGCGGAGGGATGGACGCTAATCAAATACTGAACCTAAAGTCAGGCATCGGACCAGATTTGTTGGAAAGCGCTCAACAAACCAAGCTTCCGAATCCGGAAGCTTCTTGGCCTTTGAGCCTCAGATCGGGCGGGGTTCCGAACTTAATTCCACCCGCCCACCCAAACATAAGCGATCTATCTCAAATACGGCAAGAGCCCAATGAAACAGTACATCATTACTGGGCCAGATTCCTCCTGGTTATGAACAGGATAAAGGACTGCCATGAAGAAAGCGCGATTTCAATCTTCTACAACAATTGCACGGACAAGGGAATCATAAACGCCATCAGTCGTCGTGAAGTTACACGCTTCACCGACCTAGCGACCATTGTACAAAAATACTGCGCGATGGAGAGTGCCTGGAAAACCGAAACTAGGTTTTGGGACAATCTGGCCCTAAATACAACCCCAGTCTGAAATAAAAGGGTGCGTCATACTCAAGTACCTGGGTTAAAAACCAAAAAGCAAAAAACCCCTAAAGGGTACGGAACCATACTGGAGGGATGGCTCAACGGACCCTGCAAAATCCACAGTACGGAGGGCGCCACTCCAACACATAGCCTTCGAGCATGTTGGATACTACGGCAGGTGGCCAAAAGTGGCATAGGCTTTTTAGCCCCGGGCAACCAACCCAGCAGTACCAGTACGGTATTAACAGTCTTCGAGACTTTCGCATCAAATAACATGCGGAAAAGAACAATCTGCAGCCTCGCTGAAGTCTACCAAGTAGCAACAACAAATCCATGGAGCGACACAGCTATCACCTTCAATGCCAGCAACGAACCTAAATTCCGAACAGCCAGAGCACCAGCCGCATTGGTCCTCAGTCCGGTAGTGGACAGTTTCCGTCTTACTAAGGTACTCATGGATGGCGGCAGCGGATTAAACCTCATCTAGGAGGAAACCCTTCAAAAAATGGAAATTTACTGGAGCCGCATTGAGCGAAGCAGCACAACCTTCAGAGGAATAATCCCTAGTCGAGAAGTACGCTGCATAGGAAAAATCACACTAGATGTAGTGTTCGACTCACCGGACAATTACAGGTCCGAAGAGGTCACGTTCCAAGTGGCCCCATTCGGCAGCGGATATCACGCTTTGCTAGGGCGAGAGGCATTCACAATCTTCCAAGCTATACCCCATTACGGGTACATGAATCTCAAAATGCCCAGACCCAATGGAATAATCACTCTCGCCAGTGATCCAGATATAGCACTCTGCGCTGAAAATAAGACAGCCGCACTGGCCCTAGAGGCATTGTCCGAAGCCCTAGCGGCAGAGGAACTAACTGCGCTGCGCTCCACAGTGGATAGGGACGATGTGATACTCGATAAGAGGTCCAAGTCCACCTCTTTTAAACCAGCAGACGAAATAGTCAAATTTCAGGTCCATCCAACGGACCCCACAAAGACGGCCTCCATTGGGGCACAATTAAGTCCTGATGTCGAAGCCGCACTACGAGAATTCCTTCGGGAAAATTGGGACATTTTTGCCTGGCACCCTTCAGACATGCCAGGAATCCCACGCAGGCTGGCAGAGAACAGCCTAAATATCCTAAAAGGATTCAAGCCAGTCAAACAAGCTCTTCGGCAATTTTCTGAACCCAAAAGACAGGCAATGGGAGAGGAGCTAGCCAAACTCTTAGAAGCCGGATTCATCAGAGATATAAAACATCTGGACTGGCTAGCCAATCTAGTAATGGTACCAAAAAAGGACAAATCCTGGTGCCTTTGCGTCGATTTTAAAGACATTAACAAGGCCTGTCCAAAGGACCCTTTCCCTCTCCCTCGCATCGACCAAATCATCGATGCTACCGCAGGGCACGATTCATTGTGCTTCCTCGACGCATACTCCGGATACCATCAAATCAAGATGGCGGAGAAAGACCAGGCCGCAACGGCATTCATTACTCCATATGGGCCATTCTGCTTCAACACAATGCCCTTCGGACTCAAAAATGCTGGCGCAACATATCAGCGCATGATTCAAACATGTCTGGCTACCCAGATAGGCAAAACAGTAGAGGCATACGTAGACGATGTGGTCGTCAAGACCAAACACGTCGAAACTCTAGTAGAAGACTTGAGGGTGACATTCGACAACCTCCGAGCATATGACATTAAGCTCAATCCGAAAAAATGCGTCTTCGGAGTACCAGCTAGAAAGCTCTTGGGCTTCATCGTATCCGGTAGAGGAATTGAAGCAAACCTGGCCAAGATCCGAGCTCTGTCACAATTGGATATTCCAAAAGACCTCAAGCAGATACAAAAACTATCCGGATGCGTAGCGGCCTAAGTCGCTTCATCTCCCGTTTGGGAGAAAAGGCTCTGCCCCTCTACCGCCTCCTCCGGCGCACCGAACATTTCAAATGGACGGATGCTGCCACAGCCGGACTCAAAGAAATAAAGGCCATACTGGCAACAAATCCGGTCCTGGCCACGCCCAACCTGGGCGAACCTATGTTATTATATATCGTAGCAACACATCAAGTTGTCAGCACGGTACTCGTCGTCGAACGAGAAACAGAAGGGCAAAGATTCCCTCTTCAAAAACCAGTGTACTACGTATCCACTGTTCTAACTCCATGCAAATCCCGGTACCCACATTATCAAAAGATAGCGTATGCGGTGTTCATGGCATCCCGGAAGCTGCGACACTACTTTCAAGAGTGTTCCATAACGGTGGCCTCCGAAGTACCTCTCAACGATATTATAAACAATCGCGACGCAACGGGCAGGATTGCAAAATGGGCTATTGAGCTCTTACCATTTGACATAACCTACAAACCACAGCGAGCTATAAAGTTGCAGGTTCTGGCTGACTTCGTCGCTGAATGGACTGAAGCTGAACTCCCTAAAGAGTACGGCGCGTACTCCAACTGGATCATGCATTTCGATGGATCCAAAATGTTGGCTGGCTTGGGGGCTGGCGTCGTCTTGACGTCCCCAACTGGAGACACAATCCAATACGTACTTCAAATAATGTACATGGACTCCAACAACGCAGCCGAATACGAGGCCCTTCTACATGGCCTCCGGATGGCAATCTCCATGGGCATTCAACGCCTAGAGGTGCGCGGGGATTCAAACCTCGCAATATCACAAGTAAATGGAGACTTTGACGCCAAAGATCCAAAAATGGCAGCTTACCGCAACGCCGTCCTAAAAATGTCAGCTCGGTTCGAAGGACTCAAATTCCACCATGTAGCCCGGGATAATAACCAGGCACCAGACGTGTTAGCACGCATCGGCGTGAAACGAGACGCCGTCCCTCCAAACATCTTCCTGGAACGGCTCTTTAAGCCATCCGTATTACGGGAAGAGGAGTCCGGAAATAACAATCCGGAGCCAGCTGCATCACCTAACTCAGACCATTCTGACACAATCGGCGGCTCAGCCAATGAAATAACACCTTCAGCTCACGAAATAATGGCAGTAATTGCCCCGTGGACAGAACCATTCCTAGCCTACTTAATCCGGCAGGAACTTCCCGAAGACCAAACCGAGTCCCGCTGCATAGTTTGGCGATCTAAAGCCTACAAGGTCCATGAGGGAGAACTTTATAAGAAAAGCACAACCGGAGTCCATCAAAGGTGTATCTCCGAAGAGGAAGGGCGAAATCTCCTGGCTGAAATTCATGCCGAACTCGGCGGGCACCACGCTGCAGCCCGGGCCCTTGTAGGCAAGGCCTTCCGTATAGGATTTTATTGGCCGACAGCCCGGGCAGATGCTCAGGACTTAGTCCAACGATGCGTCGGTTGCCAGCTCTTTGCTAATCAGAGCCACATGCCACCCACCGCCCTCAAAACTATACCCATTACTTGGCCGTTCGCGGTCTGGGGGCTTGACATGGTTGGACCCCTTAAAGGGGGAACCCACAAGCACAAATACTTATTGGTCATGGTGGACAAATTCACCAAATGGATTGAGGCCAAGCCGGTTAAAACGGCAGAATCCGGACTGGTGATAGACTTCATATCCGGGGTACTACACCGTTTTGGCGTCCCCCACAGCATCATCACTGATAACGGCACGAATTTCACGGCCGACGAGGTTAATCTCTGGTGCAAAAACATGGGCATCAAGCTCGATTACGCTTCAGTCTATCACCCCCAAACTAACGGTCAAGTCGAGCGAGCAAATGGTCTAATCATGAGCGGCATCAAACCCAGACTAGTGCGGTACCTCAAGGAATCTAACACGCACTGGGTAGAGGAGCTCGACTCCGTACTCTGGGGGCTGCGGACCACGCCAAACCGAACTACCGGATTCACACCATTTTTCATGGTATACGGCGCAGAGGCAGTTCTGCCCTGCGATATAATTCATGACTCACCTCGCGTGCGCATGTACGAAGAAAGAGAAGCCGAGTTGGATTGGCAGGACAGTTTGGATGCCTTAGAGGAGGAGCGGGACGTGGCAAAAGCTCATTCCGCATTTTATCAGCACCAGGCTCGAAGATATCAAAGCATAGAAGTACGGGCCAAAACTTACAATGTTGGCGAACTTGTTCTACGCCTGCCGGACAAGAAAAAGGACAAACTTAAGCCCAAGTGGGAAGGCCCCTTCATCATCGACCAAGTCCTAACCGGCGGAGCATACCGTCTGCGTAACGCATCTGACAATTGACTCGAGCCGAACCCATGGAACGCAGCCCGTCTCCGAAGATTCTATGCCTAACACCGGACTCAGAGTTCGTCTCACTCCTCCGTCCACCTTTTTACATTTTCACTGTCTCTTGTCCCCCTCCTTCTTCCCACCTTTTTTTCTTTTCAATACCTTTTATAGGCTGATTTGCGCATTGTTCGCACACACTTGATGTGCTCCTAGCACTCATTATACCTGGGGGCTTCTTTAACAGAAGCTTATTTATGCGGGCTTCACGCCCAACACATGTGTCATACTTCCGCATGTACCTTTTATTCACCATTATATGCATCGATATGACTTAAGTTTTGGCCAAGCTGGGTTGCCTGGCTCCTGTGCTTACCCCTACGTTCCTAATTGTTCGGCTAGAAGGTAAAGGGAGCACCTCTGCGATTGTTACTGCCGGGTCAGCCGGATGTGTACCTCAGACTGGGTGAAGCTGAAAGCTAGCGTTCTTAAGAGAATATTCGGTCGGTGACTTGAAAGATGATTTATTACTTACTTATTTATCTTCCCCCAGATGCTTTTTCTGCTATTTTCGCAGACTGGACATGCACTTTAGGGCATGCCTCCCAGGGAAAGGAACCCTTGACGGAACTATTCTCCCTGGAAGATGTTTCTTACTAACCATGTAATATAACATAGCTAGTTGGGCACCTGTCTGATAAAGCAATTATGACCCTGACGCCTTGTCTCCACACATGCCCCGGTTCTTCTATAACCGTAAGGGTATTCGGACACACTCCGGACTGTTGGGTCCCGAGGTTGAAGCGAAAAGGTCCGCAAAGACAAACGATCTACAATCCGGCTAGAAGGCATTTTACATGTCATTTCAAATTACATCGTCAAACTGACTGATTGTACTCCTCTTCAATCCCATCTAACAGGCTGTCTAATTTACAGTCCTGTTGGGAATATTTCACGGCCAGTTCTACTTGGCCGTACATCAAGCTCACAGGGATCTCCTTCCCATCAGGCCCCGCAGGTCCGACCTCGGCCATGTGGTTTGGGTCAGCCTTCGGGTACCGCGTCTTCACCATGGCCCAGGCTTCCCTGGCGCCTTGACGGCAGGCTGATATCTTCCACAGACGGAGGCGTCGCCGTGCTCCCTGAAGCTTCTCAGCAAGCCCTCCAAGGCCCTCGGGTAGGGAGACGGAAGGCCATAAAGCCTGAACGACGCCACTCATCGCCTGCCGAACACGTTCGAGCAATTGCACCAGCTCGGGAAGTTGGTCACCCGTTGAACCAGGCATTTCCTCCGCAGGGCGACCTGTGAGCACATCTAAAGACACATTTCTGTCAATCGACTTCCTCGCTGAATTCTTCTTTTCAAAGGAATTTGCTCAAGCACTTACTATAAATGCCGCGACGAAGCCGCTGATTCTCCTTCACGGAGCCAGACAGCTGGGCCCGAACATCTTTCAGCTCTTCTCCTAGCTGGATGTGGGCATCTTAGAGCTTGTTCCTCTCCTGCTGCACCTTCATAAGCACCCTCTCGCCGGCCTTTAGCTGACGCAGTAGCTGTTGCTTGTCTGGATCTAGTCCGGCGCCCTCTGCAATATTATTGTCAGATTTACGCACACGCCGCACTTCGTTCATTACTTATCTTTTCGAAGTACGTCTTACCAGCGGGGGTCTCTGTGGCTCCCCCTATGGCGGCCAGTGCGGCCTCAAGTTGGGCCTTGCACTCTTGGAGCTCCTGGGACAGGTGGGTATTCTTCTCCATAAGATCCTGCATTATAAATGATCCTTAAATTAGTTATTTTAACTATTTTAAGTCTCGGGGGCTACTGGCATATATAACTATTAAAATTACTTACCCGTATGTCTTTCACATACTACTCCGTGGCTCTGGTTAACCCATCTTGAGCGGCACGGAGGTGCGCGTTTCCCGCATCAAAGGCATTTAACGCCTCCGGGGAGAAACACGCGTCACGAAGAACTGTCCGGCGACGCCTATGATTCATGGCGCTCTCCACCTCAGACCGGGTGGCGGACAGCCTGTCGGCATCCTCCGTCGGAGGAGCGTCCGGCTCATGCCTTGTATTCGCCTCCCCTCCCGGGCCATGCATTAGAGCATGGCTGGCGGAGGCTTGATTGGCAAGCTCTCCGGACACTGTCCGACGAGCGCTCTTTCTGGAAAAGATATGAGCATTAATACACCTCCTAGGGATCCTTCCCTTAAAATAGCGGTGCTCCGTACCGTTGCGGCGATGTTTCGGTTCGCATCGCACTCCTTTTCCGCCTGCTGGGCCGGACTGACCCTTGTTGGTCGGCCTCCGCAGGTTCGGCTTCCCGCCTTAAAGGCACCTCCTGCGATGCACCATCAGTATAGGATGGTCAGAATTGAGCGCGGATCAAATGATGGTGTCAAGACCTCAGTCGTAGTCACCTGGGAGGCCGAAAACAAACCGGGGTAGTCAGCCGTAATGGAGACTAGGGCATTGTCCATGCTAAGTTGGTGGAACACCCCGTCAATCAGCTCCACCTTTATGTCTGGATCCTCTTCGGAGGTCGGATCAAGGGAACATTCCGGATCCTCGGGCTGTGGAGTTAGGCTTCGTATGCCCTCCACGTCTCGGCGCAGTTCCTGCGTCGAAATCATAGAGTAAGATACTTGACTTTGAAAGTATGGATCGGGTAGATGAACGTTCGCTTACCCAGCTCCAAGGGTTATTCATAGAGAATCCATTCAATGGATTCGTGCGGAGGAAGTCCTCCTCCTCTCCCTTGTACAAGCCGGACAGGATCTTTGCCAGATCGGCTGCCGAGCCTGGCCCTTTGCGGCCATGACGGGTGGCGTCATCTTCCCCGTTAAAATCCCACATAGGGTGGCCCCTATATTGGTGTGGCTGCACCCCTCGCATAATGCACGTGGCCATGATTCCAATCATGGTCAATCCGGAGTGGGCCAGTAACCTAATCCGGCCCATCAGATAATGGACGCTCCCATCATCTTCCCGTTGAGGGCTCCGTGGGCGCCAACTCAGGCGTTTCTTCAAGGGAGCCTTGCTGAACTCCGGGAGGCCGATCCGAACTGGATCCGGCAGAGGAGCGTCCTCCATGTAGAACCATTCCGAAGGCCAGTCTTCGGATGCCTTCTTCGGGGTGCCGGGTAGATATCCGGTCCCGGCGATGCGCCATATTTCGGCTCCGCCCACTTGATATATCGACGAGGGGTATGAGGCAAAACAATCTCTTCCACAGCGCAAAATGGGGCTCGATGCCCAAGAACAACTCGCAAAGAGCTACGAAGCCCGCGTGTGCAAAATGGAGGTGGGCGTGAGGTGGTGAAGCTGGAGTCCGTAGAACTCTAGGAGCCCCCGGAGAAACGGATGTATGGGAAATCCGAGTCCCCTTATTAGATAGGGGACAAAACATACCCGCTCCCCTTTGGAAGGGTTGGGGACGCTCTCCGCCTGCTTTCCACCCTTGTAGGTGGCCAGTCCGGCTCGAACCGGAACCATGAAAGATGGGGGAAGATATCCCTCGGTTTGGAGCGCCACTAGCTCGCTGTGTGGGACTGAGCATCTTCCCCAATCTCCTGGCTTAGGGATGGTAGCGCGAGAAGAGGAGCCGCGTCGACTATCCATGATGGAATGGATTTTTGTCAGAGGCGCTTCGATGAGAACTTGCGGATGGAGGATGGTGTGAGATGGATCTAGATCCTCGCCTCTCTTATAGGCGGCTCGTTCGCACGGCTAGGGGGTAAAATGTAAAAATACCCCAGCCTTTCGCATTCGTACGACACGTGGAAGAAGGCCATTATTAGGTGTAGAAGCCAAGGAGCGCAACATTTATAAGGAAGCCGGACACTATTCGACGGGAACATGAAGTTTGAAGGAGAACCCGCCTTGCAACGCCGAAGACAATATACGCGCTGGACTCGTCGTCGCTGAAGCCTAGTTCGGGGGCTACTGAGGGAGTTCCGGACTAGGGGGTGTCCGGATGGCCGAACTATCATCATCGGCCGGACTCCAAGACTATGAAGATACAAGATTGAAGACTTCGTCCCGTGTCCGGATGGGACTTTCCTTGGCGTAGAAGGCAAGCTTGGCGATACGGATATGTAGATCTCCTACCTTTGTAACCGACTTTGTGTAACCCTAGCCCTCTCCGGTGTCTATATAAATCGGATGGCTATAGTCCATAGGACGAACAACAATCATACCATAGGCTAGCTTCTAGGGTTTAGCCTCCTTGATCTCGTGGTAGATCCACTCTTGTAACACACATCATCAATATTAATCAAGCAGGACGTAGGGTTTTACCTCCATCAAGAGGGCCCGAACCTGGGTAAAACATCGTGTCCCTTGTCTCCTGTAACCATCCGCCTAGACGCACAGTTCGGGACCCCCTACCCGAGATCCGCCGGTTTTGACACCGACACTTGGTGTTAGTAGGCTAGCTATTGTGCAAGCTATAGTACTTGCAAAACACTCACCGAAGAGAAACGTTGGGGCTGATGAGCTCGTGGTACACTTATACTTATCCCTCGTCGATCGACCAATAGCCCTAGCTCCTAAAATTGTAGGCTTAGCGATCGTTCAGACAATAGTCGACATACATTCATGCCTCATTTGGTTCATAGGGTAGGAAAATTGTAGCAAAAGTACAGAGAATGTGCAACACAAAATCATAGCAGTGCAGAGACGTACTCCCTCCGTTCCAAAATAGATGACCTAGGCGGGCTAGTTTGGCCTAGTGGGTTTTAGTGATATGACGTGGTACAGTGCCGTCCAGTCTTCGCGTGTGGTAGCAGTATTGCAGGTACAGTAAGTTTTCTTGAAGAAGCGGAATTCAACGAAGTCATGATGGTTCCTTCGTCCGAACAACTTACGATGGGAAAGGTTGGGCCTGCGATACGACTGGGGTAGACCAGGATAATTTTGTGCATGGCAGGTGGACCAGGATGGTCGACGTCCCACATGTCGGTGAATGAAAGTATTCTTTCTGATATAGAGGACGAGCAACGAGTCTCCATTGTTTATTTTTGATGAAAGCTATTGTCTCCATTGTTACTCCTTGACTTTGTCAATGCCTCTCTCTCCTCCACATAAGCGGGGACTACTTGCTATGCATGCAGCGGGCAGCTGGCGTCTTGAGGGGCCAGGGCGGTGAGAGCGGGCTCCGAAAGCGGTCCAGACTCCAGCATGGCCCACCTCACATTATCACCATATATTTCTTGGAGTCCGTGCACGGCGGGCGGGCGATCTCTTCTCCCTCCCCCATTTCTCTCTTCTCAGCCGATGCCCGCCGAGCGATTAGATTTCGGCTATCGACGGTTTATTCAATTAGGGTCCCACATGTCAGTGAAATTGCAAGACAACGCGTGTCCCCTTTGGTGAGCGGCGTGCGAGCCGGACTGTCGGGGTTGCGACACGTACGAGTTGTAAGTGTGCCGCCTTTTCCTTTAGAACTTGCGAAGCGTAACATTTTCGCGCGACCGATCGATAGAAATCCAGAACAAAATGACAAGGGCGGTGCTTTCCCGCTCGTTAGGCGGGCTAGTTCGAGTGATATGACGTGCTATAGTGCCGTCCACTTGCTCCATTTTTATGTAAGCAAGAGTTTACACTCGTACGCGGGAGGAGTGCAAAACACCGCAGATCTGATTTTGATCGAGGGATAACTGTTCCCTGCCAAATAATGCAGGACTGTTAGCGATTATAGCATGATAGTTAGGGCATCTCCAGCGCTGGCCCACAAATTTACACCGGCATCTGTCCGAGGACACTGATGTATGCTATTCGATGCTGCCCGCATACCTTTCGACAACTATATGAACTAACCGGACGAAATTCGTGCAAACAAAGCAAATTTCAAATTAACCGGATGAAATTCATTACATTTTGAAAACTTTTCCTACAAACTGGATGAAATTCATTACATATTTCGCACAAGCCGTACTAAACCTACTGTAAACCTAATCTAAACGATCGCCGGCACCCGACCACCAAGTCCGGCCATGAACCTGAGAAAGCCGGTCATTGCCTTTGCCTCCTCCTCATCCGCCTCAATAACCTCCTCCTCCGGCCAGAGCACAAGGTTATGAAGATTTCCGCCTCCACGTCGCCGTCAAGCGGCTAATCAGCCGCCGATGTTTACCCCACAAAGCTTGGCATCGACTGAGTGGAGTAGCGGTGGCCTTCCCGCGACCAGAGCGGCGGCGACCTACCATGTACTATTCTTCCTCACTGCCGGCTGCGCCTGCGCACGCGCATCGGCTTCGTGGTCGTGGTGGCAGAGGGCGGCCCGGGGGTGCCGGCGATCTCCTTCGTTTGCTCATGCGACAGTACGTCGAAGAGAGCTTTGGAGTGCGCCCGGAGCGGAGCCGCCGATGTCCCTCGTCTGCTCCTGCGATAGTACGTCCAAGAGAGCTTCGGAGCGCCACGAGGCCATGGTTGAAGTGGTGCCGATGGAAGGAAGGGACCAGAGGAGAATAAGTGTGGGTCTTTGGCTATGGCTGGGAGCTGGGGCTCAAGTTAATATAGCGGGCGAATGGCAATGAGCCGCGACAGACGGATGGACAACTGGCGCCGGAGTAGGTTCGTCAGGCATGAATGCGGATGCTGCTTCAGTGACTTAACTGCAGATGCGTTTGGGTGACTGACATGTGGGCCCAACGGGCGTCTGGCCCGCATGTCAGTGACACACCAATTGCACCTGCAGTTAAGTCCAGTGAATGCGGCATTGACATTCTGGAGAGACGGTGACCGTTTCAGGCGCATGCGGACTGTTTGACTGGTCAACCATACAAATACGGAGCTATACGCTGAGCCAGCGACCGTATAATCACCATATCTCGTATACAATGATCAAAGTGAGCTATCAAGACAAGTTCGATGACCGCCAATGCATTTTACTCGGTAATAAATGACCAGGATTGAAGGGGAATCCTAATTTGCTTCGTCTTCTATCCTTGAGCTCTTGACAAACCAATGCACTATACGATTGTCCGGCCACTCCACCCCAGAGCTCTCACCAAGCATCGTTCATGCCATCGCGCCGCACACTAACCGGTAAGGCAGCGATGGCATCCCGCCGCGCCGAGTTCCTCGCCGCCCACGAACGCACACAAAATGGTAGGGAAGCGATGGCATCTCGCCGTGCTGAGTTCATTGCCGCTCGCGACCTCACAACTATGTGGGAGGAATTTGAAGATGCCAAGGCCGAATGGGCGGCAGAGCAAGAGGCGGCCAAAGCCACACAGAGGGAGCGAAAAAGTCAGAAAGCACTCAAGAAAAGAGAGGCCCGCTGCCGCAAGAAAGAAAAGGAAGCACGCGCTGCTGCGGAGAGGTCGGCGGAGATCCAAGCACGGTGGGGTGTCGCCGACAAAGCCGGGAAGGAGAACGACGGCGTTTGGCCAGCATGTGAGAAGTAGTAGTACTAGTAGTTAGTGTGTGTGTCTGTGTCTGAGTACGAGCATGTACCAGTACTACTAGTTACTACTGTAGTTTTTAGAGAAAATTACCAGTACATTAGCCTAGACTAAGTGGAAAAATTCCTATCCTATGCATCAAATGGCATCTCTTTCTCTATAGGAATTGAGATGCATGTCATCTCACTTCCTATGATTTTCATATTCCTATCCTATGAACGAAAGGAGGCCTCTGTTGGAGTAAATACTGTAGCTAGCAGTACTGCTGGTACAGTAGTTTTCTTCAAGAAGCGGAATTCAACGAAGTCATGATGGTTCCTTCGTCCGAGCAACTTCAAAGTGGGAAGTGGGCCTGTGATTTGACGGCTCATTAGTCATTGTTACTGCGGCGCGACGACCTGGGTGACTCTCCCTTGGAGTTCTGCGTGCATGGCAAGTGGACCAGGATGGTCGACGTCCCACATGTTGGCGAACGGAAGTATTCTTTCCGATATCGAGGAGCAAGGAAACCGCGTGGTATAGTATCACTGCTGATTGGTTCGCAAAAAAATAGTATCACTGCCGATTTATAATTATTTTTTATTTCTGATGAATGCTAGCGTTTCAACTCTTACGACGAAGGGTGCCAAACACGGCACGTGCTGGATGTCCCACACGTCAGCGAAAGGAGTGGGACATGAACAGCGTGGTAGAGCCCAGCGTAAAAAAACAGCGTGGTAGAGCGTCTCCACTTCTTCCACTTCTGGGTCGGAGACCACACGTAGTAGTACTTAGTTGTATGAACGATACAAAGTGCGACCTGGAGAGAAAGACACGTCTAGTTGGAAGGTCTCGGGGCATACACGTAAACAAATATAAAAGTTAATATGTGCCTCCAACTAATATAGTAGTAGTAGAGTACTTAGACACGTACTCCATAACATCACCGTGCATTGCACGTACAACATTTAGTGGTAGTACGTAGTAAGAGACAAATGCCGCCCAAGAGTTCCCTTCTCGACCTACTTTTGGGTGTTTGGTAGAGTGTATGGAGGGTGCATGAGTCCACACTAGTTTAGCACAAATACACTAGAAGCATGCATGAAGAGAGCATGCATGAAGAGGGGTGTTGAGTTGAGCATGCATGAAGAGGGAACAACTATGCTGAGACGAGAACGCAACCAAACACACCCTGTATGCCACGCATGTTCATACCATTTGTGCCTTTCTACTTCACTTACTGCGCTACATTACTCAGGTTCGTACGTCCACTCCTGGGTACATGTCCGTCTCGTAGTTCCAGTGCCACGTGTTCTTCATATAGATGGAACGATCGTTGCATAACACGTGCGCCTTGATGCTAGATGTCTCGCGTGTTGGCAAAAGGATGAACAAAGCTCACGTAAAAAAATAGAGTGGAAGAACATAGATTCCGGACGACCGAGAAGGAGCAAGGAACCTCGTGGTGGAGCGTCTGCACTCATAATATTTAATATTATTCAGCGATATAAAATTAACCAATCATCTCCACAGTGGACTGGAAGAGTACGAAACACGGCAGCCCAGTGTAGTTACATCATACTAGTACATGGCTAACCCACGCTATCACCATATTTCTTGGCTTCCGTGCGACACCTATCTCTAGTAATCCAGCAGCCTGTATCGCTTCTCCCTCCTCGTCTCTATCAAAGTGCGGCGGGCTGGCGTTTCTGCCGTCTATTGAGGTCGGTTAACTATCACATGTTAGCGACATGCCAAGAGCATTCTAAAAAAATTCCTTTCACGTTCCGTTTTCAAAAAGAAAAAAATCCTTTCACGTACGAATTTGCCTGTATGCTTTGAGCAACTTGCATGTCCTATACTGCTCCTGTTTGATACTCTAACTTAGCTAGAGGTTAGACTAACTCATGACTAACCCTGAACTAACTGTAGCCAAAGAGGTGTTTGGGTGACAGGGTTAGATTGACAATAAATGCACTTCATGGAGAGAGAAAAGTGATTTTTCAGTGGTCCCAATGAGAACTATCTCCAGTTAGCACCTCTTGGGTGGGATAGTTTTTTTTGGTGGGTTCGGTGCAACTTGCTCCAATTTAAACCCTCATGCTTGGATACTTTAGGGCTATTTGAGCCCCAACTAGCTCAAACTAACTCTAACCCATGGATCCAAACAGGGCCTATGGCCAGTCTCGACGCGGAGCAGTCGCGTGCACCGGGAAGCGGCGCTCTCTCGGCCGTCGCGCCACTTCAAAGCCGGCGCCAGTGAGAGGTCGCCTCCGCTCTGGCCGGGCATTAATGCGGCACTGACGCTCCAGGCGACGCTGACCGTTTCACGCGGGAAGCGCGCGCTGGCAAGGGAGTATAGGTTTTGAACCGTTTCAGGTGTAGTAGTAATGGTAGTTTGCAAAACTACTCAATTATTGCACTCAGTTTCCTAAGAAATTGTGGTAAAAAACGTTACTCCACAGCCCGCTTCCCTTCTCCTTCCTGCTCGTGATTTACGTGGCCATGTTAACGTGGTTGTGTCAAAAAAATGTCACTTCCTGCTCGTGATTTGCGTTATATAATTACAAGCAAGATTCTCGTGCATTGCACGGAACATCAATATGCATTTTTTTACAAAACACCTGTTGTGATTGACCCATGCAGGAGTAATCCCATGTGTAAAAACTAATGATATCTCGAGAATTTTATCGGAAAACTGGTATCTCGAGAATGTCATCGAAAAAATGAAAGATGAGAGATAAGGCGAGGAGGAGTGGAGCGTGGTGGTGACTGGTGGTCGGAATGGGCGGAGGCATGGGGATGGACGGCGCCGGCAGGCGGCAACGGCCACCATGCATGCTAGATTGTTCCAGAGACTTATGCCTTTTTTAATTGCTGAGCAATGAGGTTGCGGGAGATAATGATGTGGAGAGACGTGCGGGTATCTTTTGTAAAATTATCATAGTTTGCTTCCTATCCGTTAGATATAGATCATACGGTCTGTATTACAAGATGGCAGGCACACCATCATCGCCAACTCGTTTTTTTATAAGGGTATACAGATGATAAGTTTGCTGACTACTAAAGTAAAGTGGAATCTGTCCATGTTATGCAATTAAATAAAGGTGATTGTTTATCATACGGGTAAGGTTGGATGAAGGGTGGTAGGAACAAATGCTCCGCCTAGAGCATGTGTGTGTGAGATGGAGTCGTAGTATGTGTGTGGTGTGTGTGTGTGTGTGAGAGAGAGAGAGAGAGAGAGAGAGAGAGAGGAGAGAGAGAGATGGAGTCTTAGTTTGTGTGTGTGTGTGTGAGAGAGAGAGAGATGGAGTCTAAGTGTGTGGGGGGGTGCGTGTGTGTGTGTGAGAGAGAGAGAGAGAGATGGAGTCTTAGTGTGTGTGGGGGGGTGCGTGCGTGCGTGTGTGTGTGTGTGCGCGCGCGCACGCGTGTCTGTGTGTGTGTGTCCCGTGGTCCTCTGTGGCGGATGTAATTTAAGTGTGCATGGCTTCATCATAGAGAGGTGATGTGTATGGCAGAGGCCACCAACGATGGGGTGCGAGAGAGAAAATGCCCGTAGGAGGGAAGAGAAGGTGCATGCGCGTGAGAGGAGTCGACATCGAGAGAACGTGTTTGTTCGAGAGACACCACGGAAGACTACTATATATCGATGGTGCATGTAGGCGGGAATTAAACAAAGGGATGGTCTTATTGGTTTCGGGGATATAGGGGAAGAGTGAGAGGCGCGCGGGGCGGGGGGGGGGTAGCTAGAAGGAGATTGTTAAGTGTGAGTGTGTGTTTTGCCCATCCAGGCGGAAGTTATGTGCACAAAAGAGGAGAACGATTCGATGTGGCGTTAGGATTGAGGGTAATTAACTACGTATGGAGACATAGAGACCTTGAACGTGCATGTGTGAGAGGTATACATGTATACGTGGGATGTGTGTGTGTGCGCGCGCGCATGATCGAGATAAAAGAAAGAAGACATAAGTCCTAAGATCAACGACATGGGAGAGACGGATCGGTATGACAATATGCATGCATGTGAGAATGCAGGGAAGAAGGCCCGACAATTGAGCATGTGTTTTTGTCTTTAAGAGATAGTGGCGTGGGCTGGAGCATGCATCTATGGCGAGCAGAGGGGGTGAGGCGCAACGATTGTGCAAAAGAGATCAACCTATAAATGCATATGTATGGATAGACATATATAGTGTGGGTGATAGGAAGCAAGACTCCGTGCGAGAAAGAAATGTTGACGGAGAAACTACAGATAGATACAGAGATGGAGATGCTAGCTAGAGAGACATCCGTTAGTTTGGGTGTCGGAGATGACCGTCGGGTGGTTCAAAGGGTGAAGTTATATATGTGTGTGAGAGGGCACTTGACTGCATGCATGTAGAGAGAAACATATGTAGTGTGCGTGATAGGAATCAAGAGTGAGGGCGAGAAAGAAGGTTGATGGAGAAACAGATAAATAGAAAGATAAAGATGCTAGCTAGTGTGCGCTAGAGATAGGAGTCGAGTGGATCAGAAGGCTGGGTTATGTGTGTGGGTGTGAGAGAGATAGAGAGAGGGTGCATGTGAGTCACATACAAACAAATATCAGAGAGAAATGAGATCCAGAGAGACGGAGTTTTGTGTCTGCGAGAGAGAAAGATATTTCACAACGAGAGTGATAGCTAGAGAGACATATGAGGGAACGCAAGATATCTCTAGGGAGAGAGGGTGTGTTTGAGCGACATACAAGAGAACAATGGAGAAATATGAGACCCTGGGAGACAGAGTTTGTGTTTGTGTGTGAGAAAGAGATATTGAAGAGGAAGAGTCGTAGGTTCTCATATCTAAGGAGCGAAAGACATCTCTGTATGAGGGGTGTGCGAGTGGCACACATGGGAATAGTTGAGAGAAATGAGACCCCGGGAGACAAAGTTTTGTGTTTGTGTGAGAGAAAGAGATTCCACATGGAGAATCATAGCTAGAGACACATAGCAGGGAGCGAGATATACTTAGAGAGAGATAGAGTGATGAAGGTCGATGGAGAGAGTACCGTCAGTGTGTTACGAAGATAAAAGATCATTGTCGACATACAGGTAGCACGAGAGATGCCTGAGAGACGATGAACGCGTATAGGTCCAGAGAGATAGTCCTATATAAGCATGAGTGATAGCTATATGAGACGAATATCTGGATTAAAGGGGATTCAAATATTTAAACTGGAGATCACGACATCGATAATATCATAACGCAAATTGGTGTATCAAACATGCATATTCATTTGAATTTGGGCACACGTGTAATGTTATATAGTTTATCAATATTGGTGATCCATAGATTCTTCAATTACAAACAATGCATGGTTTATATGCAATTAGTGTCTAAACGGGATTACACTATATGTTGCGTGTGTGAAACACATTATACATGTTTGAGAAGTTAAAAAAACCGCATGAAACACACATTAATTGGAGACAGTTAGCGAGGAATGCATACATTGGATTTCAACATAAAGTGGTTTCAAATATTTGAAAATCCAAATTGATGGATACAACCTTATGAATCTGAGATCATGCCATTTGTAAACCATATTTATGTATAAATGGTGTTGTGCTTTTGAAAGTATATATGTAAAAAAATGATGTATATAGAATGTAATTCCAATTGAAAATGGATCCCGCCCGAAAAAAATAGTAGAATACAAACGGGATTCGAATTGAGTTGGCACGGTAAACGTGCACTGTGCAAAATTTGAACGAAGCGGGGAAAGTCGCAGTAACCGCCCAAAACCAAAATCTGCGAGATGGAAATCACTACTGCCTATCCCTGCCGCGCAAAGCCTATCTGCTGGATTTCTATAGGTTTCGATAGGGGTAGGTTTGTAATTTCACCCAAACGTGACGTAACCGCCTCTCACCCGGATTCATACACGGTGGGCGCCAAAACACAGTGTGCCCTCGGCTGAAATCGACTCCCTCCCCGATTCATATTCATACACGGTGGGCGCCAAAAACAAACTCTCGTCGGCAAATATTCGGTGTATGCGAGATTACCGTCCTATCCCCAACCGACTAATGTTGCTGTGATGTAGTAGAAATTTGAAACGGGGGCTAAGTTTGTAAATTTCCTCGCATTTGAGACAAGCGCGCCCTGACTACATGGTTCCCCCCTTCCTCTCTACCTCCCTTTTCCCCATTCGTACTCCGTGGGCGCCAAAACACCCTCTCCACCCCACCCTCCTCCGTCCGCCGCCGTCCGCCCCCATCCACCGCCGTCCTCCTCCACCATGCCGGAGCTGATACCCCGACGCCGCCGTCCATTACAAGAGATCGACCTCTCTCATCCACGCCTTCGGACCGGGATCCTTGCATCCCGTCCTCTCGCTTCATCCCCGCCGTCGTCCACCTTGCCGGCGCCGCTCCTACGACCGTCTCGTCCACCGCGCCCCGCCGCCACCGTCTACCCTCCTAGATCTGCTTCCACGCTGCCGACAGCCATCGCTACCGCAGCACGTCAAATTCTCACCAGATGCGTACACGGCGCCGCACCAGAGGCGGTACTCTTTCGTATCTGCTCAACTTATTTATCGCAGCAAGAAAATATATCACCACTGCTTTACTCTGATTTCTTGTCTCGGTTGCGAAGTTTCCTTTGTCCGGTTTGCACCTTCAGATCCGCCATGGCACGCTCAACACTATACTCCCAATGCTTATGGTTTTCCCCTTTTATATTCCACACTAGTTAAATCACAGTAGACTAAATTTCAAAATTGGGTCAGTCGATTTTTCAGAGCTCGCCGGAGTTCGCCGGTGCGATCCAAGGGGCTCGGGTGGTTGCGGGGCCTCGCCGAACGAAGAAACTCGACGCAGGTGGGGGATGGGGGTGGCGGAGGAACATATGCGGTGGGGGCCGGTGGTCCGGCCGACGGCCCGTGCGGTGTTCTGTATGGGAAGAATCACAGACGAGGAAGAAGAAGGGTTAGGAGACGTAGGATCTTCATCCAACCGCCTGAAATGCTTGAGAGACAACTGGGAGTTGCATTCTTAATGCGCTCTGGTTCATCATGTGTGGGCACTGCGCAACCAACATTTTATTATCCAAAATCTGCTTGCTCTTCTTTACCATGTTCGATAGTGCTGGCCTGTACGCGATCGATAGGCTTTCAATTACTAGCGGCAATACAACACCGTATTTTCAAGACAGTTCCACTTTCCCGATTTATATATCGTGGTTATGGTGTACCCCTGTTATGTACACTATGATCTGCCTAGTTGCTGTGTGCTCTTGTTATCATGGTTTGGCAATAAACTATCTATACATTATATTATGAACCTATCATCTACCAACTATCCCTACTTCTGGAGCCTATTTTTTTGTACTTGTGCCAGATTATATAAATGCACGCATGATATTACAGCACACATGATCTCTCTCATCAGAATCCAGTGATAGCACATAAGTATTTATAGGGGCGCCCCTATATTAGAATATCATCTACATTACAAAGATAATCTCACAACTATTTATGTTTTCATGGTTCTCACATATTATACGCAATTACAGTGAATATCAGAATCCGCGCATCAGAAGAATATTGTGGAACACTGCAATGACTTACAAAATTGGCACCAAGGCATTGAGTGCCATTTTGGAAGCAATGAAACTCGTACGCTCCCCACCTGTTGATTCTTGTTCAGAATATGATTCTAATGACTATTCTAACCTCGAGGAGTCAAAGGCAGATGGCATGTCCTGTTCACCCATCAAGGTGCCTGTTCTAATTTGGCAAGGTTTTATTGATTGCACGTATCTTGCATATGTTGTCTTGCATTTCTTCTACTTTGTTGCACCACCATCTGCTTAGTTTACTCATCATATAACTCGAGATGCTATGCCCATCCATTATCAATACATATTCCATCTATTGTCATACCATGTTTTTTCACTCAAATGTTGTTCTTGTGCATCAGACATCAAAAAGGAAGAGGGTGATTGCCGAACCTGAAGGAGCACCAGCAAAGTCCTTGAAAAACGTGGTGGTGCCGGAGAAATCAGACAGCGCCCCACTTATATTGGTTGTACAACCAGTGACCAAAACATAGGACCGACTTCAGCAGACTGTACCCATACTTCACTGGCCACACCACTAGCCCCACCACACAGGACCTGCACTCCAGCAAAAGGTATACCGATTTCATTTGCCATAGCACCAGCCGTACCACAGAAAAATCCCACTCCAGCAAAAAGTATAGCAAGTCCACCGGCCGAAGACCTATCCCAACTGCAGAGACGGCCAATTCCTGCAGATTGGAACCCCATTCCATTTATTCCCAGTTTAAAAGACAATGCTTTCAATGTTGTTAGGGACTACGTGCATATATTCCCATCATGGGAAGATTATAGTGAAGACAAACACCATTTTTACATCTTTCTGTCCAACTTACGTGTAAGTGCTATTATTCATGGTTATTATTTTCCTGTTTTCTGCTGATCGAACACATCAATGATTTACATTACATTGTTGTAACTAGGTGAGGGTCAATCTGGATAGTCATGACGAGCAAAGCTTGCTTGTGCTTTTCAAGGAAGCATTGCAGCAGTATCGGTGTTACCTGAGGAAATCACACTTTGATGGCAAGTCTATAAACGAATTTCTGGTGAAGTCTCCTGTGCTAAATTTAGAAGACATTGAATGGAAAAACCTTGTTATGCACTGGTCTCGTTCCCAGGATGAGGTACTGTCTATGAAATCACATGACAATTTGAACTTCTACTTTTTCGCATGTGCCTTACGGATCTTTTTTGCAGGAAATCAGCTCAAAGAAGAATTTCGGTTTGAAAAGAACGACAGGATATCGCAAATATGCTGCCCGCTGCTTTGCTCTTGTTAGTACCTGTTGTCCTGTATCACTGTACTTGCATACATACCTGGTTCATTATGTGACAGCAGTATGCATGATAGCTTGCTTATCAATTGTTTGCTCCAAATTATCTGATCTATATGAATGGTTACATTAGTGTAGAATATATCCAATGCCAATGAATTTTTTTAGCTCTGCATTGTTCTTGTAAGTACATGTTGTCCTTTATTAGTGTACTTATATTGACAGGTAGTTGTTCATGTACCATCACTATGCAGCTTATTTTCCTTTGCCCTCCATTTTCTGCACATCAGATCTATATTTACTCTTACCATAAGGTTGGTACTGAAGAAGTTTAGTTGTGCATTGCTCTTGGTTGTGCCTTTTGCCTATATCGCTGCACATACATTTATAGCTACTTGGTTATGTAGCATCACTCTTCATCTTATCTTAAATATTCTCCATTTTTTCGTATATTATCACATCTATATTTACTCTTAACAAAATGTAGAATAAAGGCAATGCTTATGAAGAACATTCTGTGCTAACCTTCTTGAATTGCCCCCCCCCCCCCATCAGCATGGACAAGGGCTTTATAGAGCCTCTCTTCACCAGTAATGTAAGTTTGTCCTTCTCAAGCCTTCAAACTTTGTTGTGTATATTTGGTTAGGCATGACTGCAACAACTGTTTATTTTTGGTGTTTGCATCAAATTGCATGTTTAAAGTTTGTTATGTAGTTCATAAACAAAAGTTTGTCCTCAATTTAAGTTTTCAGTTGTACAACCAAGTTCCTTCTTCATACCATGTAAATTAAACTATACAGAGCAAGTGATCTTCTTTTTGCACTGCATGTATGCTTCTGTTTTCATCCGTAATCCACTGGTGTGTGTGAACCTACCCACTACAGCACAATGTCATATTCTGCAATGTCTTAACTATGAACAATGTCATATCATTCTACTATTATTTAAACCGCCTCTTTATTTGCCAATCTGAAATGGGATAAATTGATAGCACACTAACCATTGATACTTATGAGTTCTTGATCTGTAATCCAGTGGTGTCGTGAAGCTGCCAACTCCTTCACAATGTCAATTCCTGCCATGTCTTGACCTGAACAATACCATATTGTGTTAATGCAATTTTAAACTGTGTCACTTTATTCGTCAGTAAGAAATGTGATGAATTGTCAGCACTGATACTTTTATGTGCAAAACCTGTCATCTGTCTGCTTGTTTATCTTTCAAAGTGAGGAAGATATAAGTGTTGAACAAGCGCAGTCTCATCATCTTGCTCAGCTGCTTGCGCTGCAACTCCCCAGCAGGGCTAACCTTTCTTGAACTCTATTGAAGTGCTGTCGGTTTTGTATATTATTTTGTCGGCGTGTTTATTTGCACTGGTGGCGATCTTTGATGCCCAGTGTATGTAATCTACTGTCTGCTTGTGCTTTATTATCATAGTGGCGAACTTTGATGCCTAGTGGATGTAATATGCCGTAATTTCTTTATTGTATAGTCTAGGTTTTTTCTTATTCACGATGCTGCAGTTATTTTACTGTATATATATCCTGTCTTCGCAGTAAACCGGACAAACCGTAAAACTACGGTACATAATCGGGCCGTCATGCAATCACGATGTATGATCCGCATCATGGGCCCCGTCAAATTGGCCCACTAGTAGATTCGGGCCTTTAATAGGCCGAGTTACCCCGGCCCTCTTTTTGCAAGAAAACTCAATGGGCTTCTAGGAGGTTGAGAAGTAGGCTGGGCCTAAAACGTGCCGAATAGCTCACGGGCCGGCGGCAGCCCGAAATGGACCCCGGCCCATGATTGTGTGAATCAATTCACGGGCTTTTAATAGGCCAAAGTTGTCTCGGTCTTTGTTTGGCCCAATTAGATATCGGCTGCGAGCAGGCCGGATGCAAACCGGGCCGTAGTTAGGCCCAACTATATGACGGACTTTTAACAGGCCAAAATTAATATAGGGCCGAAATGTTAAATGGGCCCTTAACAGGCCGAAACTAATATCAGACCGAATTACTAAATGGGCCTTTAGCAAGTGGGCCCAAAAGCATAGCGTCCAGTCAACGGGCCGAATCTGATATGGGCCATAACTGAGCCCAAAGCCTCTTAAAGGGCCGGACCTGATTTGGGCCGTGATTTGGCCCAGAAAGTGGGAGGCTTTTAATGGGCCGGCTCTTATATTGGCCATTACTAGGCCCGGAACGTGGCAGGCCATTAATGGACCGGATCAATTATGGGCCGGCATTTGGCCCAAAACATGGCAGCCAGTTAATGGGCCGGCCAACTAGGGTCCTCAAAATCTTGTGGGCCTACAGCTGGGCGGGCCCATTAATGTTGGCGAAATCTTGTGGGCCTTTAGCTAGGCCGGCCCATTATGATCCGCAAGAATTTTGTGGGCCTTTACCTGGGCTGGCCCATTATGGCACACAAAAATCTTGTGGGCCTTTACCTGGGCCGGCCTATTATGGCCCACGAAATCTTGTGGGCCTTTAGCTGGGCCAGCCCATTATAGTCCGCAAAATCTCGTGGGCCTTTAACTGGGCCGGCCCATTATGGGCCGCCAAATCTTGTGGGCCTTTAGTTGGGCCAGCCCATTTAAACTTGATTGGCCGTGCCACATCTCGACGTATCATAGGCGCCTTCTGTCCAATGAGTGGATGACATCTGTCCCAACGATGAGTCGACACGTGTTTCCTCCAGCCAATGATGATTTTACACGTGGAAAATCCCCATTGGCCGGGGATGTTAACGGGTTATCGGATCCAAAACCCGACCCGATAGCTTAACGGCGTTCCCTTACGGTGGATGCCACGTGTCGGTCACCCTTGACGAAACCACTTCTGTGACGCGCGATTTATCGTCATGGAAGTGGACACTTCCGTGATGATAATTTTGGTAATGTCATCGAACACTTCTACGACAGCACATGTATGACTATCTTGATTCTGTCATAAATTTGTCATGGATGTACATGCATGACAAAAAAACGCGACATACTATGACAAACACATATCATCACGGAAGTGTATTTTTTTGTAGTGGTATTCTTTATTATCTTGCAAACCTATCCAACAACACCTACAAAGTACTTCTAGTTTCATACTTGTTCTAGGTAAAGCGAACATTAAGCGTGCGTAGAGTCGTATCAGTGGCAGATAGGACTTGAGAGAATATTTGTTCTACCTTTAGCTCCTCGTTGGGTTAGACACTCTTACTTATCAAAACAGACTACAATTATCCCCTATACTTGAGGGTTATCAGGCCCTAGTGACAAGCATTAAGCATATCAAAGTCATAGCAACATCAATCTTAGAACATAGTGGATACTAGGGATCAAACCCTAACAAAACTAACTCGATTACATGGTAAATCTCATCCAGCCCATGACCGTCCAGCAAGCCTACAATGGAATACTCACGCACGGCGATGAGCATCATGAAATTGGTGATGGAGGATGGTTGATGATGACGACGGCGATGGATTCCCCTCTCCGGATCCCCAAATGGACTCCGGATCAGCCCTCCCGAGAGAGTTTAGGGCTTGGCGGCGGCTCCGTATCGTAAAACACGATGAATCCTTCTCCCTAATTTTTTTGTCCCTGAACGTGAATATAAGGAGTTGGAGTTGAGGTCGGTGGAGCACCAGGGGGGCCACGAGGCAGGGGGCGCCCTAGGGGGGGCGCCCCCCACCCTCGTGGATAGGGTGTGGCCCCCTGGCCTTGATTCTTTCGCCAGTATTTTTTATTAATTCCAAAAATAACTTCCGTGGAGTTTCAGGTCATTCCGAGAACTTTTATTTCTGCACAAAAATAACACCATGGCAGCTCTGCTGAAAACAGTGTCAGCCCGGGTTAGTTCCATTCAAATCATGCAAGTTAGAGTCCAAAACAAGGGCAGAAGTGTTTGGAAAAGTAGATACGACGGAGACGTATCAAACCGTTTCATCTCCCACATGGGTATCACTGGTGGTGAGTTGATCAGCTTCTCCTTCAGAGCAAAAAGACCCAAGTTGACCGTCATTTATCTCAACACGGATGAAGATGGTGAGGACCTACTTGATGTAGCCATCTATACTCGAAGAATAAGGCTGAGCGAGGACGAGGTGTGCAACCTATGGGACATAATTCCTCCATGTGCTGACTTTGTCGGGGCGCCATTAGTAACCCACCTGACAAGTACCATGGTTGATCCACATGTTATGGTATGTTATACTTAGTGTACAATCCGGTTACATGCTTACTTAGTAGAATTCAAGCTTAGTAGAAATGTAGTACTGTTTTTCATAGTGTAGAAACCTATACTTAGTAGAAATATATTTGCAAGAGTATGTGTGAGGGTACTTATTAATTGATATGTTTTTCTTATTCAAAAATTGCCAAAGAGCCTATCTGTGAGTTGTGGTATCGAGCCTGATAAAGAAGGCTCTGCTGAAATACGCCTTACCGCAAGGGGCTCCGTCACCACCTGTGCGTATGGCGTGGACACGGATGGTCGCACACACTTCATCTTGGTTGGGTGGAAGAACTTCCTCGTTGGCAAGAATCTTCGTGTTGGATATGCCATCCTAATTACTATCAGGAACACCCACCGCCATGGCTTGAGGATGATGGTCGTCGTCAATATCATCTAGAACTACATATGTGTGTGGCTGTATGACTACCCCTTGTAGACTGCTATATGCTGTATGACTACCTAGTACTGCTTATCATATATGCTCTTGTATGAACCATATATGTATGTGAGGATGCATGTTGACTATATATGAGTACCTATAATGCTTAATGATACTGTATGACTATATGGTATTGTGGTTAATGATATTTTTATCTGGTATATGTGAAATTGCAGTTTATTGAAACGAGGTACTATTCTAGATCAATAGGAAGAAGGGAAAAATGTTGAAAGATACAGCAGTAGCGCGAGCAAAGAAAAGCGCTACAGCTACTTATTAGTAGCGTATGTTGGAAAACCACTACTAATACAGTCATTACAAGTAGCGCATGTACATAGAGCGCTACTACTATCTGTTAGATGTAGTGCCTTATTTGTAGAGCGGCCACCCGCGCTACTGATAGCATTAAAACAAGCGCTGCTACAAGGGTCTTCCCTAGTAGTGTGAGATTTATTGTACAGTTAGGAGGTAAGTGACATGATGACTGATATGTCTCCAACGTATCTATAATTTATAAAGTATTCATGCCATGTTTATAATATTTTTACATGATTTTGGTATGATTTGATTAGAACTAACCTGGACAGACATTGATTTCAGCAGAACTGCCGTGGTGTTGTTTTTGTGTAGAAATAAAAGTTCTCGTAATGCACTGAAAATAAACGAAGAATATGTTTGGAAAATATAAAAAATACTAGAACAAAAAGCTACCGTAGGGGAGTCCCAAGGCCACCACGAGGGTTGAGGGGTGCCCCCCTAGGGCACGCCCCCTACCTCGTGGACTCCTCGTAGGCCCCCTTGACATGAAACCGACGCCAAACCTTCCTATAAATCCTAAGAACCCTAGAACAGAAGGGAGATCGGAAGTTCCGCCACCACAAGCCTCCAGAACCACGAGAAATCAATCTAGGCCCTCTCCGGCACCATGCCGGAGGGGGCCATCATCACCGGAGGCCATGGGGGAGGATCTCGGAGGGGCCATCATCGGCATGAAGGCCAAGGACCAGAGGGAGAACCTCTCGCCATCCAGGGGCCATGGAGGAAGAAGCACAAGGGGGAGAACTGTTGGAAATATGCCCTAGAGGCAATAATAAAAGTATTATTATTATATTTCCTTGTTCATGATAATTGTCTTTTATTCATGCTATAACTGTATTATCCGGAAATCGTAATACACGTGTGAATACATAGACCACAATATGTCCCTAGTGAGCCTCTAGTTGACTAGCTCGTTGTGATCAACAGATAGTCATGGTTTCCTGGCTATGGACATTGGATGTTGTTGATAACGGGATCACATCATTAGGAGAATGATGTGATGGACAAGACCCAATCCTAAGACTAGCACAAAAGATCGTGTAGTTCATTTGCTAGAGCTTTGCCAATGTCAAGTATCTCTTCCTTCGACCATGAGAGCGTGTAACTCCCGGATACCGTAGGAGTGCTTTGGGTGTATCAAACGTCACAACGTAACTGGGTGACTATAAAGGTGCACTACAGGTATCTCCGAAAGTATCTATTGTTTTATGCGGATCGAGACTGGGATTTGTCACTCCGTGTAAACGGAGAGGTATCTCTGGGCCCACTCGGTAGGACATCATCATATGCGCAATGTGACCAAGGAGTTGATCACGGGATGATGTGTTACGGAACGAGTAAAGTGACTTGCCAGTAACGAGATTGAACAAGGTATTGGATACCGACGATCGAATCTCGGGCAAGTAACATACCGATAGACAAAGGGAATTGAATACGGGATTGATTAAGTCCTTGACATCGTGGTTCATCCGATGAGATCATCGTGGAACATGTGGGAGCCATCATGGGTATCCAGATCCCGCTGTTGGTTATTGACCGGAGAACGTCTCGGTCATGTCTACATGTCTCCCGAACCCGTAGGGTCTACACACTTAAGGTTCGATGACGCTAGGGTTATAAAGGAAGTTTGTATGTGGTTACCGAATGTTGTTCGGAGTCCCGGATGAGATCCCGGACGTCACGAGGAGTTCCGGAATGGTCTGGAGGTAAAGATTTATATATGGGAAGTCCTATTTTGGCCACCGGAAAATGTTCGGGATTTTTCGGTATTGTACCGGGAAGGTTCTAGAAGGTTCCGGAGTGGGGCCCACCTGCATGGGGGGACCCACATGGACGTGGGTAGTTGGGGCAAGGCCCCACACCCCTGGTCAAGGCGCACCAAGATCCCCCCTTAGAAGGAATAAGATCATATCCCGAAGGGATAAGATCAAGATCCCTAAAAAGGGGGGATAACAATCGGTGGGGAAGGAAATAATGAGATTTCTTTCCTCCCACCTTTGCCAACGCCCCAATGGACTTGGAGGGCAAGAAACCAGCCCCCTCCACCCCTATATATAGTGGGGAGGCGCATGGGAGCTTCACCCTTGCCCCTGGCGCAGCCCTCCCTCTCCCAAGTGCTCCTCCTCTCTCGCGGTGCTTGGCGAAGCCCTGCAGGATTGCCACGCTCCTCCATCACCACCACGCCGTTGTGCTGCTGTTGGATGGAGTCTTCCTCAACCTCTCCCTCTCTCCTTGCTGGATCAAGGCATGGGAGACGTCACCGGGCTGTACGTGTGTTGAACGCGGAGGTGCCGTGCGTTCGGCACTTGATCATCGGTGATTTGAATCACGACGAGTACGACTCCATCAACCCCGTTCACTTGAACGCTTCCGCTTAGCAATCTACAAGGGTATGTAGATGCACTCTCCTTCTACTCGTAGCTGGTTTCTCCATAGATAGATCTTGGTGACACGTAGGAAATTTCTGAATTTCTGCTACGTTCCCCAATAGTGGCATCATGAGCTAGGTCTATTGCGTAGATTCTTTGCACGAGTAGAACACAAAGTAGTTGTGGGCGTTGATGTTGTTCAATATGCTTACCGTTACTAGTCCAATCTTGTTTCGACGGTATTGTGGGATGAAGCGGCCCGGACCGACCTTACACGTACTCTTACGTGAGACAGGTTCCACCGATTGACATGCACTTGGTGCATAAGGTGGCTAGCGGGTGCCAGTCTCTCCCACTTTAGTCGGAACGGATTCGATGAAAAGGGTCCTTATGAAGGGTAAATAGCAATTGGCATATCACGTTGTGGTCTTGCGTAGGTAAGAAACGTTCTTGCTAGAAACCCATAGCAGCCACGTAAAACATGCAACAACAATTAGAGGACGTCTAACTTGTTTTTGCAGGGTATGCTATGTGATGTGATATGGCCAAGAAGAATGTGATGAATGATATGTGATGTATGAGATTGATCATGTTCTTGTAATAGGATTCACGACTTGCATGCCGATGAGTATGACAACCGGCAGGAGCCATAGGAGTTGTCTTTATTTATTGTATGACCTGCGTGTCATTGAAGAACGCCATGTAAACTACTTTACTTTATTGCTAAACGCGTTAGTCATAGAAGTAGAAGTAGTCGTTGGCGTGACAACTTCATGAAGACACGATGATGGAGATCATGATGATGGAGATCATGGTGTCGTGCCGGTGACGATGATGATCATGGAGCCCCGAAGATGAAGATCAAAAGGAGCAAAATGATATTGGCCATATCATGTCACTATTTGATTGCATGTGATGTTTATCATGTTTATGCATCTTGTTTGCTTAGGACGACGGTAGTAAATAAGATGATCCCTTACAAAATTTCAAGAAGTGTTCTCCCCTAACTGTGCACCGTTGCTACAGTTCGTCGCTTCTAAGCACCACGTGATGATCGGGTGTGATGGATTCTTACGTTCACATACAACGGGTGTAAGACAGTTTTACACAGCGAAAACACTTAGGGTTAACTTGACGAGCCTAGCATGTGCAGACATGGCCTCGGAACACGGAGACCGAAAGGTCGAGCATGAGTCGTATGGTAGATACGATCAACATGAAGATGTTCACCGATGATGACTAGTCCGTCTCACGTGATGATCGGACACGGCCTAGTTGACTCGGATCATGTGATCACTTAGATGACCAGAGGGATGTCTATCTAAGTGGGAGTTCATAAGATGAACTTAATTATCCTGAACATAGTCAAAAGACCTTTTGCAAATTATGTCGTAAGCTCGCGCTTTAGTTCCACTGTTTAGATATGTTCCTAGAGAAAATATAGTTGAAAGTTGATAGTAGCGACTATGCGATCAGTAGAAAGCTTATGTCCTTAATGCACCGCTCAGTGTGCTGAACCCCAACGTCGTTTGTCGATGTTGCGAACATCGGACATACACGTTTTGATGACTACGTGATAGTTCAATTAAATGGTTTAAGTAGAGGCACCAAAGACGTTTTCGAAACGTCGCGGAACATATGAGATGTTTCGAGGGCTGAAATTGGGATTTCAGGCTCGTGCCCACGTCAAGAGGTATAAGACCTCCGACGATTTTCTTAGCCTGCAAACTAAGGGAGAAAAGCTCAATCGTTGAGCTTGTGCTCAGATTGTCTAAGCACAACAATCACTTGAATCGAGTGGGAGTTGATCCTCCAGATGAGATAGTGATGTTTCCCCAAAGTCATTGCCACCAAGCTGCTAGAGCTTCGTGATTAACTATAACATATCAGGGATAGATATGATGATCCTTGAAATATTCATGATGTTTGACACCGCGAAAGTAGAAATCAAGAAGGAGCATCAATTGTTGATGGTTGGTGAAACCACTAGTTTCAAGAAGGGCAAGGGAACAAAGGGATACCTCATGAAACGGCAATTCAGCTGCTGCTCTAGTGAAGAAACCCAAGGTTGAACCCAAACCCGAGACTAAGTGCTTCTGTAATAAGGGGAACAACCACTGGAGCAGCATTACCCTAGATACTTGGTAGATGAGAAGGCTGGCAAGGTCGATAGAAGTATATTGGATATACATTATGTTAATGTGTACTTTACTAGTACTCCTAGTAGCACCAGGGTATTGGATACCGGTTCGGTTGCTAAGTGTTAGTAACTCGAAATAAAAGCTACGGAATAAACGGAGACTAGCTAAAGGTGAGCTGACGATATATGTTGGAAGTGTTTCCAAGGTTGATATGATCAAGCATCGCACGCTCCCTCTACCACCGAGATTGGTGTTTGCGTGATTGGATTATGCCTATCGCAATACGGTTATTCATTTAAGGAGAATAATGGTTACTCTATTTTTGAATAATACCTTCAATGGTCTTGCACCTAAAGGAATGGTTTATTGAATCTCGGTCGTAGTGATACACATTTTCATGCCAAAAGATATAAGATAGTAATGATAGTACCACTTACTTGTGGCACTGCCATGTAAGTCATAATGGTATAAAACGCATGAAGAAGCTCCATGTTGATGGATCTTTGGACTCACTCATTTTTGAAAAGTTTGAGACATGCGAACCATGTCTATTGGTGTATATGCATGAAGAAACTCCATGCAAATGGATCGTTCGGACTCACTTGATTTTGAATCACTTGAGATATGCAAATCATACCACATGGGCAAGATGACTGAAAAGCCTCATTTTCAGTAAGATGGAACAAGATAGCAACTTGTTGGAAGTAACACATTTTGATGTGTGCAGTCGAATGAGTGCTGAGGCATGCAGTGAATATCATTATGTTCTTACTTCACAGATGATTCGAGTAAATGTTGAGTATATTTACTTGATGAAACACAAGTCTGAATTATTGAATGGTTCAAGTAATTTCAGAGTGAAGTAGCAGATCATTGTGACAAGAGGATAAAATGTCTATGATATGATCATAGAGATGAATATCTGAGTTACGAGTTTTGGCACACAATTAAGACATTGTGGAAATTGTTTCGCAATTAATACCGCCTGGAACACCATAATGTGATGGTGTGTCCGAACATCATAGTTGCCCTATTGGATATGGTGCGTACCATGATGTCTCTTATCGAATTACCACTATCGTTCATGGGTTAGGCATTAGAGACAACCACATTCACTTTAAATAGGGCACCACGTAATTCCGATGAGATGACACCGTATGAATTATGGTTTAGAGAAACCTAAGTTGTCGTTTCTTAAAAGTTTGGGGCTGCGACGCTTATATGAAAAAGTTTCAGGTTGATAAGCTCGAACCCAAAGCGGATAAAATGCATCTTCATAGGAAACCCAAAACAGTTGGGTATACCTCCTAATTCAGATCCGAAAGCAATATGGATTGTTTCTTGAATCGGGTCCTTTCTCGAGGAAAAGTTTCTCTCGAAAGAATTGAGTGGGAGGATGGTGGAAACTTGATGAGGTTATTGAACCGTCTCTTCAACTAGTGTGTGGCAGGGCACAGGAAGTTGTTCCTGTGGCACCTACACCAATTGAAGTGGAAGCTTATGATATTGATCATGAAACTTCGGATCAAGTCACTACCAAACCTCGTAGGATGACAAGGATGCGTACTACTTCAGAGTGGTACGTAATCCTGTCTTGAAGGTCATGTTGCTAGACAACAATGAACCTACGAGCTATGGAGAAGCGATGGTGGGCCCGGATTCCGATAAATGGCTTGAGGCCATAAAATCCGAGAGAGGATCCATGTATGAAAACAAAGTGTAGACTTTGGCAGAACGGCTCGATGGTCGTAAGGCTAATGAGTACAGATGGATTTCAAAAGGAAGACGGACAATGATGGTAAATGTCACCATTAAGAAAGCTCGACTTGTCGTTAAGATGTTTTCCGACAAGTTCAAGGAGTTGACTACGATGAGATTTTCTCACTCGTAGCGATGCTAAGAGTCTGTTGGAATTATATTAGCGATTACTGCATTATTTATGAAATCTTGCAGATAGGATGTCAAAACATTGTTTCCTCGACGATTTTAATGAGGAAAGGTTGTATGTGATACAACCGGAAGGTTTTGTCAATCCCGAAAGATGCTAATAAGTATGCAAAGCTCCAGCAATCCTTCTAAGGACTGGAGTGAGCATCTCGGAGTTGGAATGTATGCTTTGATGATGATCAAAAATTTTGGGTTTGTACAAAGTTTATGAGAAACTTGTATTTCCAAAGAAGTGAGTGGGAGCACTATAGAATTTCTGATGAGTATATGTTGTTGACATATTGTTGATCAGAAATGACGTAGAATTTCTGGAAAGCATATAGGGTTATTTTGAAAGTGTTTTTCAATGGAAAGCCTGGATTAAGCTACTTGAACATTGAGCATCAAGATCTATAAGGATAGATCAAAATGCTTAATAATACTTTCAAATGAGCACATACCTTGACATGATCTTGAAGGTGTTCAAGATGGACCAGTCAAAGAAGGAGTTCTTGCCTGAGTTGTAAGGTACGAAGTTAAGACTTAAAGCTCGACCACGGCAGAATAGAGAGAAAGGACGAAGGTCGTCCCCTATGCTTAAGACGTAGGCTCTTCAGTATGCTATGCTGTGTACCGCACCTGAAGTGTGCCTTGCCATGAGTCAGTCAAGGGGTACAAGAGTGATCCAAGAATGGCTCACAGGACAGCGGTCAAAGTTATCCTTAGTAACTAGTGGACTAAGGAATTTTCTCGATTATGGAGGTGGTAAAAGAGTTCGTCGTAAAGGTTACGACGATGCAAGCTTGACACCTATCCGGATAGCTCTGAGTAGAGAGACCGGATACATATAATGGAGCAATAATTTAGAATAGCTCCAAGTAGAACAGTTGTTTGGAATAGCTCCAAATAGAGCGTGGTAGCTGCATCTAGGAGATGACATAGAGATTTGTAAAGCACACACGGATCTGAAAGGTTCAGACCCGTTGACTAAAACCTCTCTCACAAGCAACATGATCAAACATAAAACTCATTGAGTGTTAATCACATAGTGATGTGAACTAGACTACTGACTCTAGTAAACTCTTGGGTATTAGTCACATGGCGATGTGACCTGTGAGTGTTAATCACATGGCGATGTGAACTAGATTATTGACTCTAGTGCAAGTGGGAGACTGTTGGAAATATGCCCTAGAGGCAATAATAAAAGTATTATTATTATATTTCCTTGTTCATGATAATTGTCTTTTATTCATGCTATAAATGTATTATCCGGAAATCGTAATACACGTGTGAATACATAGACCACAATATGTCCCTAGTGAGCCTCTAGTTGACTAGCTCGTTGTGATCAACAGATAGTCATGGTTTCCTGGCTATGGACATTGGATGTCGTTGATAACGGGATCACATCATTAGGAGAATGATGTGATGGACAAGACCCAATCCTAAGACTAGCACAAAAGATCGTGTAGTTCATTTGCTAGAGCTTTGCCAATGTCAAGTATCTCTTCCTTCGACCATGAGAGCGTGTAACTCCTGGATACCGTAGGAGTGCTTTGGGTGTATCAAACGTCACAACGTAACTGGGTGACTATAAAGGTGCACTACAGGTATCTCCGAAAGTATCTATTGTTTTATGCGGATCGAGACTGGGATTTGTCACTCCGTGTAAACGGAGAGGTATCTCTGGGCCCACTCGGTAGGACATCATCATATGCGCAATGTGACCAAGGAGTTGATCACGGGATGATGTGTTACGGAACGAGTAAAGTGACTTGCCGGTAACGAGATTGAACAAGGTATTGGATACCGACGATCGAATCTCGGGCAAGTAACATACCGATAGACAAAGGGAATTGAATACGGGATTGATTAAGTCCTTGACATCGTGGTTCATCCGATGAGATCATCGTGGAACATGTGGGAGCCATCATGGGTATCCAGATCCCGCTGTTGGTTATTGACCGGAGAACGTCTCGGTCATGTCTACATGTCTCCCGAACCCGTAGGGTCTACACACTTAAGGTTCGATGACGCTAGGGTTATAAAGGAAGTTTGTATGTGGTTACCGAATGTTGTTCGGAGTCCCGGATGAGATCCCGGACGTCACGAGGAGTTCCGGAATGGTCCGGAGGTAAAGATTTATATATGGGAAGTCCTATTTTGGCCACCGGAAAATGTTCGGGATTTTTCGGTATTGTACCGGGAAGGTTCTAGAAGGTTCCGGAGTGGGGCCCACCTGCATGGGGGGACCCACATGGACGTGGGTAGTGGGGGCAAGGCCCCACACCCCTGGTCAAGGCGCACCAAGATCCCCCCTTAGAAGTAATAAGATCATATCCCGAAGGGATAAGATCAAGATCCCTAAAAAGGGGGGATAACAATCGGTGGGGAAGGAAATAATGAGATTTCTTTCCTCCCACCTTTGCCAACGCCCCAATGGACTTGGAGGGCAAGAAACCAGCCCCCTCCACCCCTATATATAGTGGGGAGGCGCATGGGAGCTTCACCCTTGCCCTGGCGCAGCCCTCCCTCTCCCAAGTGCTCCTCCTCTCTCGCGGTGCTTGGCGAAGCCCTGCAGGATTGCCACGCTCCTCCATCACCACCACGCCGTTGTGCTGCTGTTGGATGGAATCTTCCTCAACCTCTCCCTCTCTCCTTGCTGGATCAAGGCATGGGAGACGTCACCGGGCTGTACGTGTGTTGAACGCGGAGGTGCCGTGCGTTCGGCACTTGATCATCGGTGATTTGAATCACGACGAGTACGACTCCATCAACCCCGTTCACTTGAACGCTTCCGCTTAGAGATCTACAAGGGTATGTAGATGCACTCTCCTTCTACTCGTAGCTGGTTTCTCCATAGATAGATCTTGGTGACACGTAGGAAATTTTTGAATTTCTGCTACGTTCCCCAACAAGAACCTCTCCTCCTCTCTCTCTCTCTCGGTGGCGCCGGAGTGCCACCGGGAGGGGAATCATCGCAGCGGTGATCGTCTTCATCAACATCACCATCATCATCACCATCCTCATCTCTTTTACGCGGTCCACTCTCCCGCACCCCGCTGTAATCCCCTACTTGAACATGGTGCTTTATGCCGCATATTATGATCCAATGATGTGTTGCCATCCTATGATCTTTTGAGTAGATTTCCTTTGTTTTTGGGTTGATTGATGATCTAGATTGATTTGAGTTGTATGTTTAATTATTGGTGCTATCCTATGGTGTCCTCCGTGTCGTGCAAGGGTGAGGGATCCCCACTATAGGGTTTGCAATATGTTCATGGTTTGCTTATTGTCTGTGTTCCGTGAGTGACTGAAACATAAACACGGATAAGTGGGTCATGGCGTATGAGAATAAAGAGTACTTGATACTTTAATGCTATGGTTGGGTTTTACCTTAATGATCTTTAGTAGTTGTGGATGCTTGCTAGAGTTCCAATCATAAGTGCATATGATCCAAGAAGAGAAAGTATGTTAGATTATGCCTCTCCCTCATATGAAATTGCAATAATGATTACCAATCTTGTTAACAATTGCCTAGGACAATTCCGCACACCGACCCATCATTATTCCACACTCGCTATTTATAATACCTAAGTAATATATTCTAACTTTATGATAACAGCACCTACTTTTATATGTTAGCTCTCTGACACCATGCAAAGTTATCCTCTTCATACGCACAACATAGTTTTATTTCCCGTTTCTAGTTGGAAGCAAACTTTCGGTGTACGCAGAGTCGTATCAGTGGCAGATAGGACTTGAGAGAATATTGATCTTAACTTTAGCTCCTTGTGGGTTTGACACTCCATACATATCACTTCCACCTTTGGAAATTGCTACGATGATTCCCTGCACTTGGGGATTAACAAGCTCTTTTCTGGCGCCGTTGCCAGGGAGCAATAGTGTGGGGTTGATATTCTCGTGTGTGCTTGTTTGCTTTCTTCACTAAGTAGTTTTTTCCCTTTTTTGTTTTGCTTAGTTGTGGGCGAAACATACAAAAAAATTAAAAATGAAAATACAAAAAAAATTACTTGCCTCTTATGCCTAAAAAGGTTTTTCAAAAAGAGAAGTGATTGGAAAGTTATGCATTAGAGAAGTGAGGGTCGACCTTGAACACTTGTGTTCATGCTCATGGAAACAATGTAGAATTTTTCATGGAAGTTTCTCAAAAATAAGTATCCCCTTGTATATATCCATTGTACTATAAAAATAATGTGCCAACCTTTGGTTTTAGGATGATAAGATTGCTTGTTTACTATGTGCAGTGCAAAAACAGAAACTTTGGCTGTAGCCCGTGAATTTACATTTTTTTACTGGAAAGCCAAATGGGTCTGAAACTTTTTGCACGGTACTTATATATAATTTGTTTAGATTGTCCTATTTTTTAGAATTTTTGGAGTTACAGAAGTATACGAAGTTTCCAGATTACTATAGACTGTCCTATTTTTGACAGATTCCGTTTTCTATGTGTTGTTCGCTTATTTTGTGAATCTATGGGTAGTATCAGGGGTATGAACCATGGTGAAGTTGGAATACAATAGGTATAATGCTAATATGAAATTGGACATAGTAAAGGTAGTGATTTGCTTTATTATACTAATGGATCTCACAGAGTCTTTGTTAAGTTTTATGTGGATGAAGTGTTCGAAGAACGAGGAGTTACCGACGTGAGAATAATAAAGAGATGCAAGATTTCAAGCTTGGGGATGCCCAAGGCACCCCAAGTAAATATTTCAAGGATACTGAAGCATCTAAGCTTGGGGACGCCCCAGTTGGCATCCCATTTTTCTTCTTCAACAATCATCGGTATACCTCGTTTTTTGTTTTGTTCACATGATTTGTGTCCTTTGTGTTTTTATTTTTATTTATGAACCATGCTAGTATGAGATAACCCTTCATTGATTTATAGAACACTTCATGTGCTTCACTTATATCTTTTGAGTATGAGCTTATAGAATGCCCTTTGTGCTTCACTTAAATCTTTTGAGTATGGTTTTATAGAATGCTTCGTGCGCTTCACTTATATATTTTGAGCATTGGATATTGGTTAATCTATATTAATTGTAGAATGCTCCATGAACTTCACTTATATCTTTTGGAGTATGAATAATACTATCATCGAAAGTGGGTTTGGAAGAGTGTCAACTTTAGGAAGTAACAATCCCACTATTTTGGAGGCTGTTGAATCTTAGTGTGATATTTATGAAAGTGGATTCGGAGAGGTCTTGACTTTATTTAGTAATGATTCCACTATTTTGGAAGAGGTTCCAATTGATTATGAGAAAAAAGTTACTATCTATGATGATTATTGTGATGACATGTATGCTATAAAGAATAATGTTAACCATGAAACTTGTCATCATGATTTTAATTTTCAATTGGATTATGGCTCACATGATAGTTATTTTGTTGAGCTTGCTCCCACTGTTCCGAATGAGAAGAATTTGTTCATGTGGAGAGTATTACAATTTCTATGCTTGTAGATCATGAAATTTATGCTTTATGTGATGGTTATATTGTTGAATTCATTCATGATGCTACTGAAAATTATTACGAGGGGGGAATATATGCTTGTTGGAATTGCAATAATATCAACTTTCCTCTCTATGTGCTTAAAGTTTTGATGTTATGCTTGTTTTCCCTTCCTATGCTAGTTGATTCTTTTTCCCATAAATTGTTTGCTCACAAAAATCCCTATGCATAGGAAGTGGGTTAGACTTAAATGTGCTAGTCATATGCTTCATGATGCTCTCATTATGTTTTCATTCTTATCTTTCATATGAGCATCATTGACATCATCATGCCTAGCTAGAAAGGCATTAAAGAAAAGCACTTGTTGGGAGACAACACAATATTTATCGTTACTGTTTTTGTGTGTTCACATGATTAAGCTACTGTAGTAATCATGTTTTATACCAAGTAATACCTTTGGGATGGCTTACGGTGATAGTTGATTTGGTCTTGCTGAAAAATAGAAACTTTTGCATTCATTGCCAGGATTTAAAAAAATCACAGAACCATGCTTTTGATATGAAATTTTTACACAAAATTGATATACAAATTGCCCGGGCTGTCCTAATTTTTCAGAATTTTTGGAGTAGCAGAAGTATGGTTGCTGTTCAGATCATTACAGATTGTTCTATTTCTGGCATATTCTGTTTTCAATGCATAGTTTGCTTGTTTTCTAGTTTCTATGGCTTATATTGCTCAATATAAATTGTAGAAATGATATGGTACAGTAGGCATTGTGTGAGAACAATTATGAATCTTCTCTTTGATAGTACCAAAGTGAATGATTTACTCTTTATCATACTAACCCAGCTCACGATGTTTTGTGTCATTGAAGTTTCCAAGTTTTGGGTGAGATATCAATATAAGGATAATATGGAGTGGAAAGACCCTAAGCTTGGAGATGCCCAAGGCACCCCAAGGTAATATTCAAGGAAGACTCAAGCGCCTAAGCTTGGGGATTCCCCGGAATGCATCCCCTCTTTCGTCTTCAAAACCATCGGTATACCTTACTCAGAGCTATATTTTTATTCGTCACATGATATGTGTTTTTCTTGGAGAGTATTTTAAATTTTACTTGCTGTTTGAATAAAACCGCTGGATCTGAAATCTTGAATGAGAGAGAATCCTCCCATGGCTAGTTAATTATTTGACTACTCATTGTCCTTCACTTATATCTATTAGGAGTAGTTTGACATTTACTCACGTGCCTCACGTATATCCTATGAGTAAATGGTTGAATGAATTGAATATCATAAATCTATGAAACCTATATATATATCATAAATCATATATATATATAGGTTTCATATAGTTTTCAAGAAAGTTTATGATCTATACTTTAACATGTGAATAGCTTGTTACTTGATCATGAGAAGTTTTATGAGTTGAGCTACTATTATGATATATAATGATGCTAGAAAAGGTGACTCAAATTATCATTGATCAAACATGCGCACTTGCTAGCATTCACACTTCATAAATTATTTCTTTTATCATTTACCTACTCGAGGACGAGCAAGAATTAAGCTTGGGGATGCTGATACGTCTCCAACATATCTATAATTTATGAAGTATTCATGCAATGTTTATAATGTTTTTACTTGATTTTGGTATGATTTGATTAGAACTAACCCGGACTGACGCTGTTTTCAGCAGAACTACCGTGGTGTTGTTTTTGTGCAGAAATAAAAGTTCTCAGAATGAGCTGAAAATAAACAGAGAATATTTTTGGAAAATATAAAAAATACTGGAACAAAACGCTACCGAAAGGGAGTCCTGAGGCCACCACGAGGGTGGAGGGCGCGCCCCCCTAGGGCGTTCCCCCTACCTCGTGGACTCCCCATGGGCCCCTTGACGTGAAACCGATGCCAACCCTTCCTATAAATCCTAAAAACCCCAGAACAGAAGGGAGATCGGAAGTTCCGCCGCTGCAAGCCTCCAAAACCACGAGAAATCAAGCTAGGCCCTCTCCGGCACCCTGACGGAGGGGGGCATCATCACCTGAGGCCATGGGGGACGATCTCGGAGGGGGCATCATCCCTATGAAGGCCAAGGACCAGAGGGAGAACCTCTCCCCATCCGGGGGGCATGGAGGAAGAAGCACAAGTGATAGAACCTCTCCTCCTCTCTCTCGGTGGCGCCGGAGTGCCATCAGGAGGGGAATCATCGCCGCGGTGATCGTCTTCATCAACATCACCATCATCATCACCATCCTCATCTCTTTTACGCGATCCACTCTCCCGCACCCCGCTGTAATCCCCTACTTGAACATGGTGCTTTATGCCACATATTATGATCCAATGATGTGTTGCCATCCTATGATGTTTTGAGTAGATTTCCTTTGTCTTTGGGTTGGTTGATGATCTAGATTGATTTGAGTTCTATGTTTTATTATTGGTGTTTTCCTATGGTGCCCTCCGTGTCGCACAAGCGTGAGGGATCCCCGCTGTAGGTTTTGCAATATGTTCATGGTTTGCTTATTGTCTGCGTTGTGTGAGTGACTGAAACACAAACACGGATAAGTGGGTCATGGCGTATGGGAATAAAGAGGACTTGATACTTCAATGCTATGGTTGGGTTTTACCTTAATGATCTTTAGTAGTTGCGGATGCTTGCTAGAGTTTGAATCATAAGTGCATATGATCCAAGAAGAGAAAGTATGTTAGCTTATGCCTCTCCCTCATATGAAATTGCAATAATGATTACCGATCTTGTTAACAATTGCCTAGGACAATTGCGCACACCGACCCATCATTATTCCACACTGGCTATTTATAATACCTAATTAATATATTCTAACTTTATGATAACAACACCTACTTTTATATTTTAGCTCTCCGATACCATGCAAAGTTATCCTCTTTATACCCACAACATAGTTTTATTTCCTATTTCTAGTTGGAAGCAAAACATTCGGTGTACGTAGAGTCGTATTAGTGGGAGATAGGACTTCAGAGAATATTGATCTTACCTTTAGATCCTTGTGGTTTCGACACTTCATACTTATCACTTCCACCTTTGGAAATTGCTATGATGATTCCCTGCACTTGGGGATTATCAATGACTGTTATCCAACTTTGGGTGCTAGCTGAGAAATTTGTTGGAACTATTATGACTGATGCTTGATGGCTGGCTCATTTGTTGATGAATTCTCTGATTTTGATAGTGAATAGACTCTTCATAACGCTGATGTCATCAACTGTATGTAGATTCCTTGAAGAGGAATGTAAGCATTTAAGGAAGAACCCTCCTTCTAACATTTCTATTTCAGACACAATATGGGAGGATCTTCCAAGGAATATACACATGGAAACTGTTGAGGTAAGTGCTATGATGGGTGGATACTTTATAGAATTAGACAATGATGGTGTGTCTTAAAGGGAACGAGAGTTGATTATTGAGAAATACACCATAGTTCATAAGTAACAAGCTATTTGGTAACGAAAGGTGATTTGTTTCTTCTTGCTTGACTTATCACATAACTGTCCAGGTCACTGAATCTATAGGAATTTTGTTTTGTTTGGGATTTGTTCCTGGATTTCTACATTCAAAATTGTTTAGATTGTGTTCTGTAATTAAATTACATTTTACTCTTGGTACGTTGTTACAACAACCAGGTTCCAGGGCAGAACAATGCGTATGATTGTGGTATCTTCATGCTTTACTATATTCAACAGTTTATAACTGAAGCACCAGAAAATTTCACAAGAGATAGACTAGACATGGTTAGTGGTGCCAACTCCTTCCTGCATTTTTTCAATTCTTATAATGCTTTGTCTATTTAGCTTAGCAAGTTCCTTTTTTGAGGGTTTAACACTGAGCTTGTATTGGCTTTTACAGTTTATTCGTAGTTGGTTTATATTTGAAGAGCCTTCTAATTTAAGAAACGAGATACGAAACTACTACTGAACGAGTTTGAAAGTGCGAGGGTTGATGATGTTATGTCTGAGGCAGCTACAACTGATGGCTCTGACTATGACTATTTCATGAAGAAAGGAAAATCAAAGGCACCTACAGCTGATGGCTCTGATGAAGACTGTGTGATGAAGGAAGGAGAATCAGAGGCGTTTACAACCTGTGCCATTTCAGAAATGGGTGCAGATGATGTTAAGACATTTGAAGGAACATCTTAGAGCACCCGCAAAAGTGATGTCAGGAGCAGAGTATGTGTTCTTTCTGAAGAGGTTACATTGTCTGACAGCTCAGAAAGTGAAGGAGTTGTTGACTTCCTACCGTCTGACGGTGACAATGAAGAGGTCATGCATAGAGGAACACAACAGGATTTATTATATTGTGATGACAGTGAAGTGAAGGGGAGCCTTGGCGCAGTGGTAAAGCTGCTGCCTTGTGACAATGAGGTCATGGGTTCAAGTCCTGGAAACAGCCTCTTACAGAAATGTAGGGAAAGGCTGCGTACTATAGACCCAAAGTGGTCGGACCCTTCCCTGGACCCTGCGCAAGCGGGAGCTACATGCACCAGGTTGCCCTTTTTTTTATGACAGTGAAGTAGAAGAGGTCACAAATGCCCGGAAACAAAGATGAAGAACAAATGAAGAGGCCAGAGAGAGTTGGTGCCGTGCAAATCATAGAAGATAGAAATCCAATAGCTCTGCAGCATGACGTGACATGAAGGGCTCATCCACCCATTTCCAGTATGACCGAAAACCAATCCACGATTTTGCGGTGCCTGTTACCATATGCGAACCGTATGATAGTAGGTGATCAAAGGCATAATATATTGCCTGACAATGCATGATCGATCAATATTCCCCTAGCTCTTCTTGCCCTACGTCTCATAAAATAGTGCGCACCGATTGTCATGCTTATAGGAAAATCATCCACCATATGAAATATAGATATATTCCCGTTCAAACATAGCCCAACAACAAACTAAGGGCATTGTAGGATGGTTATAGCCCAACAACAAACTAAGGGCATTGTAGGATGGTTGATAAGACGGTCTTTTCTTGTGTAATGCATGCCGTTTTGCTAGAGAAGACAAAAGCATGTTATACAATAGATTATGGACCCTGATAAGTTTCACACATCAGGTGTATGCACATGACAACTCCCAATGTTTTTTATGGCAAGTTTAGTTACATGAAAATGACAACTTTAGTAAGAAAGTATGGCAAGTTTCGTGCTTCAGTTTATTTTTAACGGAAACTTGTCATGTGTCACTGGAATTTGCCATCCTTGCGTGACTGAAATTGCAATCGAAAAACGTCAGGGCCGGAGTACCATGCACCTGACGTGTGGCATTTATCATTTGGGTAGATTGTTTCTTAGTGTTATCTCTAACGTAAAGGCTTGCATGTCCACAATAATGGGATGATTAATTTAAAATAAAAGATATGTAACGTCTTTGGTGCAAGCAATGCCTCAAAGCTCCTCACCTAGGTTGTAAATCTGCAAGCACATATGGAGTTGCTCAAACCTCACCAGTACAAGGGCGCACAAATACTTGTTCTCCATCAAGCCCTGAAGAAGACAGTATTAAGGCCAAGGTTTTGGCTTACCAGAAAGGGGAAGCTAGGATGCCACACCCAGGACATTTAGTAAAGATTGAAAGAGAGAGCTACTTCAGAAATGATGTCACGTCCTGCACTTACATGCAGTATTCTCAGGGTTACAGTTCACATGTATACACACCATACTATAGAGCCTCATTTAATCAAGACAGTATCCATAGTAGCACCATGTTTCCTGTTGATATGTAAGAATATCTGCAAGAGAGTGGGTATTATGACACTGAGGGCCTCTAGTCGGTTGCCCTTGCATATCTCAACTAGGTGCCACATCATGTGTTTGGTAACTGCAAAACAACCAGTAATCCTCTTTCGATCAAATTCTAAGCCATGGACGACCATTGTAGAATGTTCCATGAGCAGCCTGTAATAAAATGTTGAATCAAGCAGGGTGTAGAAGATGTGATTTTTACTAACCATCATTGAAGTATGTTGAAATGCTTCATCGTGAATTTTTAGCTATAGTGACTTGGCAACATATGCCAAGCTATGTTGAAATGCTTCATCATTAATTCACTGCCTACAAGCCAGACATTTGGTTTAGTGCAACTGAGAAAGAACTTTCGTGCTTAGGGAAACACAATTAACATTGTAGTTTGTCGTGTGCGTATCCAAACGATAGGGATGACATAACAAGGCCTCATCTCTGCCATCAAAAGATAAGCAATAATTGGAATGGAAGTTAAGATCTGATTTAGTGGAAATCAACTAAATAACTAGTTAGGATCATGACAAAGACGCCAAACTGCCTGTGGCCATGCCACCGAGCGGCGGTTCATGGCTGTGTGAGGGAGTCAAAAAGCAGAAGGCAATTCCCCTGTTATAATAGACTTAATTAGGAGATGTGGTCTGCAAGCCTACTTAGCAAGATGGCAGCCATGTTTTTTAGATTAAGAGGAGGCATTCCGTCGAACAGGTTATGTTCATGGTGGGTGATGCTTGAAATCAGAGATACATATAGAGGTAGGCTGATCTGACCTGCACGAGCCTGCACGGTGGCAGAGTTTCATAGTGCTGGCATGCGAGGCATTTCGTCTCCAATCTACCGGTGAGCGACATCTAAAGCTCGGATGCCGGCGATCGCCGGAGGCGGGATTCAATCGAGCAATCGACCCCCAGCCGGGCGGCCGAACGCCCGTGGTAGTATGGGCCTATCTTATGGACATGGCCCATGGGATGTAGGTGGGCTTCCAAGCTTGAAGTATCCCACCTACCTTGAAGGCCTACTTTGTCACATGGGCTTCCAAGCACATCTCAACTCAGCCCTGAGAAATGACTGGAAAAAAAAACTCAGCCCTGAGAAGTGAGAGAAAAAAAACTTAACTCTAAACATTTTCTTTCTACAAAGAAAAAAATTGATGTTCCCGCCGTTTACTTTAGCTTGAGTCGAGAGGAGGAAAAATTTTACTAATTGACCAACATTCATCCAAAAGCAAACAAAAAAAGAATACCACTTTCTCAACTAGTTCATCCCCTCGACTTTGATACCAAAAAAACGTTGGTCCCTTGAGTGTCAAAACCATCTACATTTGGCCTATAACTCCGCATAAAGTTGTTTTCTTATGGTCACATGGTACGGTTTCAAGCGCAACAAAATGAGAACAAAAAAATCAATAAAACCTACAACTTAATAGGACATATAAGTATTCTACTATAGTAAAATTACTAAAGATTACATGAATGTAAAATGCTTAACAATTGTAATACTCCAGAAACTTTGGAACTCGGTGACAAAATTCAAGAAAGCCATGGAACATGATAAAACGTATTCAAGAAAATTAACCATGGATACCTGTGATTTCACCTAGTTATTAGTTACTCCCTTCGTCCCATAATATAAGATCGTTTTTCAAACTATGCTAGCTTGAAAAACGATCTTATATTATGGGACGGAGAGAGTATTTTTCTACCCCCCCTCCCACCCCCTCATTTTTCCTCATTTTCTTTTTTAGGTTTCTTTGTGTTTCGTAAAGTACTACTTTCATGGCTTTCTGTATTTTTGTTCAATTTCCCCCATGTTTTCTTTTACCTAGTTTATTTTTAAAAATATAAAACTTCAGCCTTTTGTTTTCATATATGTATTTTTTATTTACCTCACTTTTCTATTGATTTTTTTATGTAGGAACAGATACTAAATCTTGATGGTTTTAAGGAGTGAAAGTCTTTTTTTGCGGGGAGAGAACCTAGCTCACTTAGTGGGGGAAGAGAGTCTATAATTTTAGCGTTCAGGTTCAAGTCCTCCTAGGCACGAATCTGAAGTCACAATTATATTTTCAGGGAGTCCCTTATAGAGGTATTAAAAACTATCTCTATGATTTTGGCACTATCGACAGATCAACAGTTTTAATGAGCAAGGGTCTTCGCATTTGACTCGACGAGTGCGAAGGGTAAGGAAGCTAGCCGAGCCTAGGAGGATTCGCTTAGGTAGCTGGAATGTAGGGTCTCTGACAGGGAAGCTTCGGGAGCTAGTTGATGCAGCAGTGAGGAGAGGTGTTGATAAGGTGATACCTGGGGAGAGTGTTGTACCCCAGCATAAGCTGGTGGTTGCTGACTTCCGCTTTCGGATTCATGTCCAGTGGGATAAGCGTGCCAAGGTCGCTAGAACGAAGTGGTGGAAGCTCAAGAGGGAGGTAGCTCAGGTGTTCAAGGAGAGGGTAATTAAGGAAGGCCCTTGAGAGGAAGGAGGGGATGCGAACAATGTGTGGATGAAGATGGCGACTTGCATTCATAAGGTGGCCTCGGAGGAGTTTGGAGTGTCCAGGGGAAGGAGAAGCGAAGATAAGGATACCTGGTGGTGGAATGATGATGTCCAGAAGGCGATTAAGGAGAAGAAAGATTGCTTCAGACGCCTATACCTGGATAGGAGTGCAGACAACATAGAGAAGTACAAGATGGCGAAGAAGGCCGCAAAGCGAGCTGTTGGTGAAGCAAGGGGTCGGGCATATGAGGACCTCTACCAACGGTTAGGCACGAAGGAAGGTGGAAGGGACATCTATAAGATGGCTAAGATCCGGGAGAGGAAGACGAGGGATATTGGCCAAGTCAGATGCATCAAGGACGGAGCAGGCCAACTCTTGGTAAAGGACAAAGAGATTAAGCATAGATGGTGGGAGTACTTCGACAAGCTGTTCAATGGGGAGAATGAGAGTTCTACCATTGAACTGGATGACTCCTTTGATGAGACCAGCATGAGTTTTGTGCGGCGCATCCAGGAGTTTGAGGTGAAGGAGGCTTTAAAAAGGATGAAAGGAGGCAAGGCGATGGGCCCTGATTGTATCCCCATTGAGGTGTGGAAAGGTCTCGGGGACATAGCGATAGTATGGCTAACCAAACTTTTCAACCTTATTTTTCAGGCAAACAAGATGCCAGAAGAATGGAGACCGAGTATATTAGTACCAATCTTCAAGAACAAGGGGGATGTTCAGAGTTGTACTAATTATCGTGGAATTAAGCTGATGAGCCATACAATAAAGCTATGGGAGAGAGTCATTGAGCACCGCTTAAGAAGAATGACAAGCGTGACCAAAAATCAGTTTGGTTTCATGCCTGGGAGGTCGACCATGGAAGCCACACTACTAGGAAAAGGACTATAGATAGGATTGATACTAATGGCACACCAGGTAAGCAGAGCGCCACTACTATATACTAATGGCGCACCGGTTGGAGGTGCGCCATTAGTAAGGAAGACACTAATGGCGCACCAGGCACACGGTGCGCCACTAGTATTGATTTTTTTTTCATTTTTCCATACATTCTAATGGTGCATGACGCCAAAGTGCGCCATTACTAGTTCTAACAAGTAATGGCGCACCTTGTAAACAGTGCGCCATTAGTATATAATTTTTTTTACTTTTTTGCAAAACTGCTAATGGCGCACCGTGTACATTTTCATGGACACTTTTTGATCTCGATCTCGATCCCACCCGCACCCTCCCCCGCTAGCTCCACCGCCACCGACGACCCACCGCAACTCTTCCCCGCTCCACCGCCGCTGACGAGCACCCCCCCCCGCACCCTTCCCTGATCCACTGCTGCCAACGGGCACCCCCCGCACCCTCCCCCGCTAGCCCCACCGCCGCGACGACCCACCGCAATCCTCCCTCGGTCCACCGCCGCCGACGAGCACCCGGTCCCCCGCACCCTCCCCGCTCCACCGCCGCCAACGGGCACCCCCCCCCCGCACCCTCCCCCCGCTCCACCGCCGGCGCCGATGATATTTTCAGTAACAAATTTGAACATATTCTTTTAAAAATTATTATTGTTTTTATAAAAAATATTATTGTTATGATTTAAACAAGTTTGAACATATTTAAACATAATAAATATCAAACAGGATTTAAAATGCATAAAAAAATATTGGGGAGCCTGGGAATCGAACCCAGGACCTCCTGGTGTGTGTGCTGCGTACTGACCAGTCAGGCTAGTGGGCGGGTTCTTTTTGATCTCGATCTCGATCCCACCCGCACCCTCCCCCGCTAGCTCCACCGCCGCCAACGACCCACCGCAACCCTCCCCCGCTCCACCGCCGCCGACGAGCACCCGGCCCCTGCACCCTCCCCCGCTCCACCGCCGCCAACGGGCACCCCCCGCACCTTCCCCCCGCTCCACCGCCGCCACCGATGATATTTTCAAGTAACAAATTTGAACATATTTTCTAAAAAATTGTTACTATTTTTATTAAAAAAAATATTGTTATGATTTAAACAAGTTTGAACATATTTAAACACAAATAAATATCAAACGGGATTTAAAATGCATAAAAAATATTGGGGAGCCTGGGAATCGAACCCAGGACCCCTGATGTGTGTGCTGCGTACTGACCAGTCGAGCTAGTGGGCGGGTTCTGTTGTAGATAGGGTTAGGTGGTATATAAGACAAGTCGGGCTAGATTAAATTACTTATGGAGCACCCTCCTGTGGTGCGCCATTGATATGGATGTACTTATGGCGCACCCCCGGGTGGTGCGCCATTGCTAAGCCTCCCCCACATTAAAATCCCCAATCCCCAATCCACACTCTAATCCCTCCCCGCCTCATCTCACCCGCCGTCCCCGGCCGTGCACCCGACCACCCTCCGCCGCCGACCACCTCCCTCACCGTCCCCCCTCCGCCCGCGCTCGCGCCCTCGTCGTCCCCCTCCCTCCCGAGCGCGACAGCTAGGGTTCCTAGCCGCCGCCACCGCTGCCGGCCCGCCGCCGCGGGCGCGCCCAGCCGGCCGAACCCTCCGCTGCCCCGCCTCCGGTACAGGCCCCTCCAGCCCCGAAGCTGCGCCCCCGCCCGCCTCCTCCTCTCTTCTCCCGCGACCTCCCCCCTACCCCCTCTCCACCGCCCCGTCCCCTCAGCGCGCCCGCCATCTCCCCGAACCCTAGCTCCGCCGGCGTCGGGGACGACCACCTCGTCGGCCTCACCAGGCCGCAGGCCCTCAAGCCCCACGCCGTCCTCGACCTCGCCCTCTCCACCGGCGGCGCCCCTTCCTCCGCCCCTGCAGCGCGGCAGCAGCAGTAAACAGCCAGGTAAAACTGACTAATCTCTTGTGTATTACTGTATTAATCTTGCTACTATTGTAGATACAGTAGTTTTATGTTGTTGTAGTTTTATGTTGCAGATACAGTAGTTTTATGTTGCAGATACAGTAGTTTTACTGTATTACTATAGTAGGAAATGTCTTATATTTCTAGTGGACGTACATGTCAGCTGCCATATCATTTGCTTTGGCCTGTATTTAGTGTTTTTATGATTTCTTGTTTTGATGTTACAATTTTGTTAATTCCTGGATATTGCTGGTTTGTACTTAGAAAATATTCAAAGTTGATTATGTTGTCTCTGCAGTTCAAAACGTTTTGTATCAAGCTTCTAGGTTTTGTCACAGATAGTAATGCTTTGCTCATGTAGTTGCTGCATGGTCAACTTGTGTCCAAGAAACTTGAGCTCCTGTTCCAGTTTATATTATTAATTAGTAATTCAAACAGATCATTATAATTCTTTAGAAGTGCGCTTTTGTGTCCACCCGCCATGAATTTGTAGAGAGGTCAGTTCAATAAATTTGGTTACTCTGATCTCGCAAGCATAATGATTAACTTTTGTATATATAGATACTCCTACAACAGGTATAAAAAAGATACTCCTACAGTACTTATTTTAGTCAATTACAAATATAAACTGCAATTGGATCATCATTCTTTCATGTACATGATAGACTATGCCATGTAGAGTAATGAGTTTCATTTGATTCCATGCTCACAACAATTGAATGTAACTGGATCCTCTTTGTTTCATGTACATGAAGTATTTCAACTTGTTTGTCTGCATAAAGCCTTGGTTTAATTTTCTAGGCTAATTCAACTTGTTGTGCATGATGTAGGAAAGTGAACCAATAAAAAATGTTTATTATTGAACCAAATGTTCTTAGTGTTTCAGTGGATTTGTAAATCTGTGGGCTTGCCCACTAATCAAATACCATTTTAGGGGACCTTCATTTCTAACTTGTCCAACAAAAGCATGGAACTAGGAAACTAAACAACCCCCCATTAGAAGATCCTGAAATATATGCTCCAGCTAGTTGTCAAGTTCCCCTCTTATTCTGTGTTGTAGATGTAGAGAGCTTAGAAGGAAAAGCAAGCCCAAATACAAGCTAACTTAATTCGCTGGCTACAGCAGACAGTGCAGCAGCAGCAACACCTCCAAGGTGAGAAATATGTTCCTACTTATCTTTTTTTGCTCAAGTTCTTCAGTACATCATATAATATAGAGAAGTGCAGATCAAGTGGTGCAATCATATACATCTGCCACTTAAGTCATCCTTCCCTTTAAGCAGAGTGATGCCTTTCGATGTCACACAATAATGTTTGCTGCAAGAACATTCTACTCTTAGTGTTCGTCTGTTTACTGCATAAAAATATATAGTTTTGCTGCTGTTATGCCTGTATTCACTGCTGTTGCTGCTGTACTTGTGATGATATTGTAGGTACCCCGAGAGGCCCTTGAGTTTGCCGGAATGTCGATTAACTTCCGTTCCGGAAAATTCGGGTACTCCATATGTCCTATTTTCAGCAAAGGTAATGCTGAAATTTTTCGTGAATTTTAGCATTACTTTGCTAAAAACAGGACATATGGGGTACTTGCGACTAATGCCTGTTATCATGCATGCTTTATGATCTGTTGTAAGGGTACTAATTGGTCTCTTCTGCTGCTTATCAGAGATGGCGGGAAGCAGCCACCGCCGATCTGCGACACCGCAGTGCGAGTTGGATGCTTCCGAGTTCTTCACTATCATACTTGAGGCTTCAGTATCATCCATGACGCAGGTATATAAAACGAGAGATCTCCCCTTCACCCATCTCATTATGATATCTGTTGTTTGCTACATCACTCATTGTCCCAAACTGCAGAGTCTGCCTGAAAGTTTTATGAACATGCTGATGGGTGAAGATCCGCCAAATAATGTGAAGCTGCGACAGGCCGGCAGCGGGTTTCGCAGGCAGTGGGATGTGCAGTTGGTGATCAAGAAGGGCCACATGTACTTGTCTCGTGGGTGGGAGAAGTTCTACCGTGCCTACGACCTGCGGCTGGGGTACTTCCTTCTCTTCAGGTACGACGACGACGCCAACATGCTCATCGTGAAGGTGTTCAACACGACTATGTGTCGCATGCGCTACGCTGCCGATGATGATGCCGGTACGTTCTGCCTCTTCTTATTCCTCTACATTTGGCTTTGTCTCACATCGATTGTTAACGGTCATTGTTGCATTTTGGACAGGTAATGGGAGCAGCAGCAGCGACACTGGCTACAGCCAAAGCAGCAGCGACTATGGCTGTAGCGAAAGCAGCAGCGATTCTGGCTGTAGCGAAAGCAGCAGCGATTCTGGCAGCAGCATAGACAACAAGAAGGATGATCCGGACTGGAGTGCGGGAGAAGAGGAGCAGAGTGAGGATGAGGAGCTGCAGGATGACGATGGGCATCAGGCTGAGGATGACCTAGCGTGGTGGTGGCTGAACCAAGGGGGGGCAAGAGATGGAGGTGGCTGAGGATGACCTAGCGATGGTCGTGCCTGAAGGTGGCCACGCGATGGTGGTGGTGCCTGATAATGACCACACACCGGTGGTGGCGCCGGCGATCCCACAGTTGGGCGACATGACCACGCCAATTGTGGTAGAAGACTACATCCCACTGCCTCCACTGCCTCCACCGCCTCGCCGCTCTAGGCGCATCAGGGAGAGGAAGGAGAAGAAGGAGAAGAACAATGCATGAGAACTGAACTTTGTCAGGTATGTCAGATCTCCAATAGGTTAGTTATCCAAAATGATATATATATATACTTAGTTACCTATGTTATCTCTAATATGCTTAGTTTCCTATAGGTTAGCTTCATTTTTACCTAAGTTGGCTCTAATATACTAACTTAGAGCTTATATGCTTAGTTTCCTATAGGTTAGCTCCAAAATAACTTATGTTAGCACAAAATGATCAAGTTTACATAATAAGCTTATAGTCTTTTTCTTATTCTTCTTCTTTTCCAAAATGACATAGGTTAGCTTCATTTTACCTAAGTTGGCTCTAATATACTAACTTAGAGCTTATATGCTTAGTTTCCTATAGGTTAGCTCCAAAATAACTTATGTTAGCACAAAATGATCAAGTTTACATAATAAGCTTATAGTCTTCTTCTTATTCTTCTTCTTTTCCAAAACTCTTCTTATTCTTCTTCTAGTGTTCTTCTTCTAGTATTCTTCTAGTCTTCTTCTTTTCTTCTTCTAACTTCTTGTTTATCATTTTGCAGATTTGATTTAATTGACGGAAGCTTGCGTGGATGGAGTGCTTCTTTTCCATTTGTGTTTTTATTTTGTATCAATGTGAAACTTTTGTGATTTGATGGATAACGGTGTTGGATGAACAATGTGAAACTTTTGTAATATGTAACGATGGAACTATGTGTTGGCTATGTATGTATATATGATGGAACTTGTGTGTTGGCTATGTATGTATATATGATGGAAATTGTGTGTTGGCTATGTATGTATATATGATGGAACTTGTGTGTTGGCTATGATTGTTATATGGATGCTTGTTGTATATATATGTGTTGGATATCTCATAGGTGAAATAGTGACTTGAGATTAAGGAAAAAAAATTAAAAAAATTGTTACTAATGGCGCACTACCATGTCATGCGCCATTAGTATATAAGACACTAATGGCGCACTGTGGGCAAAACTAATGGCGCACTGCCAGGTGCGCTATTAGTATACCATATACTAATGGCGCACCAGTGGTGCGCCATTAGTAAAAAATTCTAGTGGCGTGATACTAATGGCGCACTGGTAATGCGCCATTAGTAGGCAAAACCAGTGCGCCATTAGTAGGCCTTTTCCTAGTAGTGCCATTTTCTTGGTACGACAACTTATGGAGAGATATAGGGAGCAAAAGAAGGACTTGCATATGGTGTTCATTGACTTGGAGAAGGCCTATGATAAGATACCGCAGAATGTCATGTGATGGACCTTGGAGAAACACAAAGTCCCAGCAAAGTACATTACCCCCATCAAGGACATGTACAATAATGTTGTGACAAGTGTTCGTTCAAGTGATGTCGACACCGATGACTTCCCGATTAAGATAGGACTGCATCAGGGGTCAGCTTTGAGACCTTATCTTTTTGCATTGGTGATGGATGAGGTCACAAGGGGTATACAAGGAGATATCCCATGGTGTATGCTTTTTGCGGATGATGTGATGCTAGTTGACGATAGTCGGACGGGGGTAAATAGGAAGTTAGAGTTATGGAGACAAACCTTGGAATCGAAAGGGTTTAGGCTTAGTAGAACTAAAACCGAGTACATGATGTGCGGTTTTAGTACTACTAGGTGTGAGGAGGAGGAGGTTAGCCTTGATGGCCAGGTGGTACCTCGGAAGGACACCTTTCGGTATTTGGGGTCAATGTTGCAGGAGGATGGGGGTATTGATGAAGATGTGAACGTCGAATCAAAGCCGGATGGATGAAGTGGCGCCAAGCTTCTGGCATTCTCTGTGACAAGAGAGTGCCACAAAAGCTAAAAGGCAAGTTCTACAGGACGGCGGTTCGACCCGCAATGTTGTATGGCGCGGAGTGTTGGCCGACTAAAAGGCGACATGTTCAACAGTTAGGTGTGGCGGAGATGCGTATGTTGAGATGGATGTGTGGCCACACGAGGAAGGATCGAGTCCGGAATGATGATATACGAGATAAAGTTGGGGTAGCACCAATTGAGGAGAAGCTTGTCCAACATCGTTTGAGATGGTTTGGGCATATTCAGCGCAGGCCTCCGGAAGCTCCAGTGCATAGCGGACGGCTAAAGCGTGCAGAGAATGTCAAGAGAGGGCGGGGTCGACCGAATTTGACATGGGAGGAGTCCGTTAAGAGAGACCTGAAGGATTGGAGTATCGACAAAGAGCTAGCTATGGACAGGGGTGCGTGGAAGCTTGCTATCCATGTGCCAGAGCCATGAGTTGGTTGCGAGATCTTATGGGTTTCACCTCTAGCCTACCCCAACTTGTTTGGGACTAAAGGCTTTGTTGTTGTTGTTGTTGTTGACAGATCAACAGTTTTCTTTCCCCTTCCCTACTCCTGTGACCGTGGGAGCCAGGGGCGACGACAGATCTACACTCAAACCATGGATACTCGTGATTTCACCTAACTATCGGTTACTTTGCTATTTCCCTCAAATTTCCGCATTTTGTTTTCTCGGTTACTTTGTGTCCAGTAAACTTTTACGTTGGTGGTTTTCCTGTGCTTTTTCTAGCCCCCCCCCCACACACACACAAAAGAAATTGGTTTCCCCTTGTTTTCTTTTAGCTAGTTTATATTTAAAAATAAAAAACAACTTCTTGTTTTTCCTATGTTATTTTTTTATTTACCTCACTTGTCCCCTGATCTTTTATGCAAGGAAGAAGACTAAATCTTGATGGTTTTAAGAAGTGGGAGTCTAGCTCTTCTTCTTTTGTTTTCTTTTGTGGGTAGAGAGTCTAGCTCACTTAATGGGGGAAGAGGGTATATAATTCCACTATCCATGTTCAGACTCTCCTAATGAATATGAATTCACAATTATACTATTGGGTCCCCTTATAATTTATTTTTCAAAAATAATGTATATGGTTTTGGCACTATTGAGAGACCAAAAGTTTTCTTTCACTTCCCTACTCTCGTGACCTAGGCGAACAAGGATGACGTGCAATCTACCCTCCACCCTTGCAAGAGACTGCAGGCCCCATCTTTCTTTTGCACCCCCCCCCCCCCCCCGGCGACGGGAGTGGGCAAGGACCCCAAGACTTTAGTCCCTTTGTGGTAGAGTTAGGATTTAAGTTAGGTGTGGAATAAGGTGGCAAGATGATGGCACATCACCATCGGTGTGGAATAAGGTCTCCCTGTCTCGTCCTTGTGTCGGTGGTGGTTCTTCATATTCTCAAGGTTTGCTTTATTCATTTACATATTTGTCTCGGTGGGGCAGCCCTATGTAGCAGACAATGTGGTCATGTGTTGGTCCTCCGTCTCTGGGTTGGACTGACGAAGGTTGGCCAACCTGGGCCTCATCGGTCACTCGCTCGCTCCCTCTCTCTCTCTGTGTGTGTGGGGGGGGGGGGGGGGGGGGGGTTGTGTTCCTGACTTCATATGGACGGCCCTAGGGCGTTCTATGCCCTCTTTGGCATTTTCTTCTCTGGGGCCACCGACATCTTCTGTTCTACATAGACGACTCCCCTGTTGCCGCTTCTACAAGATCATGCATTTATAAAAGTTTGCTCTATTGAGACGGAGGCCAGAAATGACAATGAGCTTTCTCACAGCGCGTCGTTGATGGATGTAGGAGGAAGAAGACTTGGTCACCCCAAAAACATGAATGCATTTTTCAATTTTTGTATGGGTGTTTTGGTCACTATCCGTGCTACTTAATATATGGCCTTTGCCTTTTCAAATAAAAAAGAGAGACTGGAAGTTTTCTGTAATGAAATTAATTTAAACTTTGGCAATAATTGAGAGACCAAAACATATTTTTCTCCTTCCATCTACCAATACATGTGGACAACTAGGATTATGTTGTCGTCTACTTGTTCTAGAACATGTTAAAAGGAGAATGGGTAACCCGCAACAGAAGAAAAAAAGAGAGGATGGGTAAGCCGTTCTTCTAGCAAGTTGTGTTGCTTTTAGCATGATCGGGCACACGTGTCGAGTTAAGGAGCAAAGCTTACTTTAAATTAACCAAGCAGCAGGATTGATTACATAAACAAACCATGCATGACGATGATGGCCAGCATCATCGACCTTTGATTAGTAGTTGGCCTGGTTAGTACGTAGTGGATCAGTGAGTACACTAGTAGTGTTACTTGGCAACTTGTGCTTAGGACCACCACTAATAGAGCCAAATGGAATCTCATCACTGCTTCTCAGTACTTTAAATTAACCGGGTTCAAAGCTAATCGAGACTTGCATGTTCATGTAACATCACTAGAGCCCAAGCCCCCATGCCATTAGAAGATATTTCTTTTTTTTATTAGCGAGCCAACCGCAAAATATATATATATATATATCCCCCGCAAAAAAAATTCTCATTATTAGACTCTATATCATGGATCGTGTTAGGTGTCTGGCATGGAACCTGGATTTTGGTTTGTTCTTCGAAAGCCCTAGCTCTCTGATATTTATGTTTGTTCCCTCTAAAATGCAAGTATTCCAGGGTATATTGTAGTCTCCAAACATGTAGATCACAAAAAAATACCCTCAGTTGATTCTAACTGGAGAGAAAAGCAAGATCATGTTGGCATAGTAACATCAGTTGATTCTACTCCCCCCTCTAGATCCTAAGGATGGCCACTACTTGCAAGATCGGGGGTTATTACAATGGGACAGAGGGTGAATGATTGTGTCGATGTAACTCTAGCTACAGTTCAAGTTGATGGCAATGATAATGTGTAATATATAGGTTGATCGTAGGTTTACTCTGTACTCCCTCCGTCCGAATATATGTGTCACCAAAGTGGATAAAAATGGATGTATCTAGAACTAATATACATCTAGATACATCCTCTTTAATTCATTTTGATGACAAGTATTTTCGGACAGAGGGAGTATTTGCCAAGGATAACAGTGAATGGTGCAACGATGGCATGATCAAGATGCAACGGCAGTACTAGAGGAGAAGCAGAGGAGTTTGAATGAATGGTAACGTAAAACTCATGGAAGATAAGTCAAAACAATTACAACCAATAATAAGTGTATCTTTAACAATGGGTCAATTTTCAATGAACTTAACCTGGTCCAAGAGACACAAATTTAGACATCTCTTGACACCTGTCGTCACAGAGTCGTCAGTCGAACTGGTGAGTGACGTCGATAGGTGATTTTGATTATTTTTCTTCCCAACTAAAAGTGATCTTGAATGGTTGACAAGAAACATCCATGTGGGTGGTACTGGTACACGACAGTATGGTAGCCATAATGTACAGAGGATCAGCCCTAGCTGTTGGGAACCGTACTTAGTCTAATCAGGGGATTAGTTTATTTAATTAACAAATAGGACGGACTTTGGAAGTGTCCGGACGATTTAATCAACAACAGTAAATCATACGACCACATGATTATTTCGACACAACAAAGGCATAATGCATAATGCAAGCTACTTCTACTATACGTATATATTAGTAGTAGTATTTCTAGTCATGCACGTGTAACTCTTTTCGATCATATCTCCTTGACGCGATATATTAAGTTAATAAATAAATATAACTGATTGAAAAACCCTTGTGAGGATTTACGCATCTGTATACAGATAGTCATCAACAGGAGCGTACATCAACATGATGTATGTATCAAATTGAGTGTAGCTGAGATGGTTATGTTTGTTGTGGAGGAACCACCGAGTTGAAGTCCTGGACTTGGCATGGGTGACCACATTTTTCTGAGTTTATTTCAGGCATTCTGGCGATGTACAAGATGATGTTCTTGCCAACTACGAGGTGCCTCTGGCCACTTTGTCAATCTCAAAATTTGTTGGTTCAGTCTCTTGAAAGTGCTTATAGGAATGTTTGTAGATGCGTATATGTGAGTGTTCTGTGTTTGTTCAGTGTTTCTAAAAAAACATGTTACACATGAACATGGGAAGTCAAAAGAAAGAAATGCATGGTTTTATGTAAAGTACATTAACCAGTTCAAATATCTTTAACACACATCTGCAATAGTATTTGTAATTGGAAAACGCTGGTATTTTGAACCTACCAAATAAGTGACAGCTGTCCATTCGCACAAAGCCCAGATAGGTGGAAGAAGATAAATCAAGCTACGTATACAATACTACGTGATACCTACCTACATCAGCATGCATGCAACGAAAAATAAATGTAGAGCGTGCATGCGTTCTTGCAAGGAGGCCTAATCTCCAACATACTCCCTCCTACCCAGCCTAACTGCACTCGTCCCATTGTAAACTATAAATATACATAGTATAATCGGCCCCACCAACACCACAACAAATAATGGTCTTTCATGTATAATTAATTAATTAAGACGTACTCCCTCCGTTTCGAAATAGATGACCCAACTTTGTACTAAAGTTAGTACAAAGTCGAGTCATCTATTTTTGAAACGGAGTGAGTATGAAATAACCTGGCATTGCCTGTCTTGTGTCATTTATAATCAAAATTCTGATGCGTGAGTTGTATATATATGGATACTCTATCGCTACTACGTACCTAGTGTGATGCGCTCGCTCTAACGCACTTCCAATTAATGAATACATTGCTCCGTGCACCTATTAATAGAAAGGTTGGTGGTGTAATCTCATGTTTGTCGGAAAAGAAGTTGGCCATTGTATCATCGAAAATACATAGGAGCACTCGGGTGCCCCCCCCCCCCCCCCCATATTCAAAAATAATTTTGTAATGAAAAAAATGTCAAAAAATTGCAGAACTTTTTATGGAATCAAATATGACCAAGTAGTGCACTCGTATAAAAAGATTAAACATGGAATGCCTTTCATTGTATCCAGGGTCAAAGATTTGCCAAAAACGATAGAACTATTTATGCTATATTGTCGCCATTAATTTGTTTTTTTTGCCTGAAGTCAACGGGAATCATTCCTTGGCCAAACTTTTTATACGAGTATAATACCTTGTCATATTTGTTTCCAAAATAGTTCGAGGATTTTTTGAGTTACTAAGTTATTTTTGAATATACCCATGCCGGGAGGGGGGGGGGGGGGGGTTGGAGTACCCGAGTGCTCCTAATCCGCTTCCATTCTATCATTTACTTGGATCGATGACTATTTCCTTTTTTCTATACAAATCAGCATATATATCACGATGTTGAGAAGTATATGTTATATGTAACATAAATAAAGCGGTTGGTTGGGTTGGTAATATATGTCAATCCACATTTGATGGTAGGATGGTTTATTTTGAAGTATATACTTAGCGGTAGCTATAAAAATACGTTGGTCTAAGAATGGAACTGTTCTACTAGCCATGGGCCAGTTTGATAGAGCCTAAATACCACATCTGCCGGTGGAATACATAAGACTTTGGCAATTGTAACATGCTTATACATACAAAATGAAAACCCCAATGGGAACCGCTCACAAAGTGGGATATTTTCCCGACACTGGTCTTCTTAAAATCTTATGTGTGAGACTTAAGGTTGCAAAACGAAAGAAAAATTACCTCTCTTCATCCAACCAGACGAGAAGTGCGAGTCATCAAGTTTTCACTGGCCTGGCGAGAGTGCCTTAGAGCCCACGTACTTGTTACGTAGAAGATCTTGACAAGACCCACCGTAGATCTTTGTGTATGTACCGTAGATCTTTCTAGTTCGATCGACAGTCATTGTCATTTTTTTATACAAATCAGTGAAGGCAACGTATACAAAATCACCCCATAGAAGATCTTGAGTAAACCCATAGTAGATCTTTGTGTATACACCATAGATTTTTTTTTTCTACTTGGATCGATGGTCATTTTCATTTTTATATAAAATTCGGTGTAAGGCTACGTATTCAAAATCACGGCGTTGAAAAGTATACCTTACATTAATTTAACATGAATAAACCGGTTGGTGGGGCTGGTAATATATGCCAATCCACATTTGATGGTAGCAGGGTGACTCATTTTTAAGTACTACATACTTGTAGGCAGCTAAAAAAATGGTACCAATAGTGGTCCATGCAATCATACGAAGTATTTTTTTTTGTATGTGGGAGTTGTACTCCCCACCACGTTACCCACCGTAAAATATAGGTAAACCAAGTTAAAGGGGTGCACACTTAGCCTTAATTTTCTGTATGTAAGAAGAAGAATGCCATGTACACATACTGCTTTAGTACTAGTATACATACATATGGATCGATCTATAGTGAAGTGAATATTTTTTGATAACTATAGAGAGGTGAATTAGCTTGGGGGCAGGTGTGGAACAAGTACAACTACAAGGTACCATCAACACACCTCATGCATCCCTCTCCATGACAAAGCCTGCTTACTCAGCTCGCAGCAAGCAAGTCTTCCTCCTCCTCTTCTACCCTCTAGCTAGCTAGCTTTCTCGATCCTCCATATATACAACACACACACTAGATGAGGCCTGAGCTAGTCCACTGCACACCAACAAAAACCTCATACTAGATCAATCGAATCGATGGGGATCTAGGTAGCTAATTCTTGATCTTCCTGGTTTGCTTATCTGCAATTTCATGGCGCACAAGGTACTCATCTCTATTTCCTCTCCATCTCCTAGCTAGATACTAGATCAGGTTCATCGATCCCGGCCCCTTTAGGTCCATGCATCCTTTTCTTTAGCTTGCTCATGAAATCAAAGGATAACAAGGAGCTGTTTCCCAATCCCCACACACATCATATTCTTAATTCTGTAAACAAGTATCTATCACATGTATATATGGTTGTTGCTAGTTTTCGTCGATTCGATCTCTTTTGTGTTGACATGAAGCTTCTCTGATCTTCATTTCATTTGTGTGCAGATCCAGGGCATCATGGTGTGAAGAAAACAACTAATTAATCAAGAAAGCTTTGCTAGCTAGCCACCAAGAAGAAGAAGAGCAGATCAAGAAAGGAGCAGAGATCAGTTAGGTTAGGTGCAGATGGCCAACAGGTGGTGGGACGAAGGCCGGTTGACGGAGGCGCCGCCTGCATCAGGCCTCGCCAGCAACCAGAACCAGAACCAGAACCAGCAGCAGCAGCAGCTGGAGGACGCCATGGCGGCGCCCAAGGTCGACGGGGAGAGCAGCAACAGCGGAGGGGGCAGCGGGCAGGACGACGAGCCCAAGGAGGGCGCGGTGGTGGTGCCGGCGAACCGCCGCCCGCGCGGCCGGCCCCCGGGCTCCAAGAACAAGCCCAAGCCGCCCATCTTCGTCACGCGCGACAGCCCCAACGCGCTGCGCAGCCACGTCATGGAGGTGGCCGGCGGCGCCGACGTCGCCGAGTCCATCGCCCACTTCTCCCGCCGCAGGCAGCGCGGCGTCTGCGTGCTCAGCGGCGCCGGCACCGTCGCCGACGTCGCCCTGCGCCAGCCCTCCGCGCCGGGGGCCGTCGTCGCGCTGCGCGGCCGCTTCGAGATACTCTCCCTCACCGGCACCTTCCTCCCCGGGCCCTCGCCGCCGGGCTCCACGGGGCTCACCGTGTACCTGGCCGGAGGGCAGGGGCAGGTGGTCGGGGGCAGCGTCGTGGGCGCGCTCACCGCAGCCGGGCCCGTCATGGTGATCGCGTCCACCTTTGCCAACGCCACCTACGAGCGGCTGCCGCTGGACGACGCCGAGGAGGATCACCACCAGCTCGACGCCGCCCGCAGGCACGGTGCCCCCGGTGCTGGTGTTCCTCTTCCTCCGATGATGGCCGGCGACCCCTCCGCCACGGGGATGCCGATGTACGGCGTGCCGCCGAACCTGATGCCGGGAGGTGGCGGGCACGCGGCACCGGAATGGGCGGCGCATGCACGGCCGCCCTACTAGCTACCTACCTAGCATCAATCAGTCAGGACTTCAGGAGTGGTCCATGTGTCGACCTCTCCGAGCATCATCAAGATCAGATCTTCAACAAAGTCCATCGTCATACCAATAACTAGAGAAGAACTTGCATTGCATATACATCTAGCAGCTGGTAATTAACTAGAATCTCTGCTTAATTTGCTTTTGCTTATTATCTGTGAAAAATCATCTGGAGTTGCTTGCTCTAATTCATGTATGAGGAATTATATATATATGAGCTCCTTTTACTGCCAGCAGATTGATTAATTAGTGATTGTATGGTAAAATACAAAATCTCCAAATGTATGACTCTTATATACACTCCATCTCTTGGATTATTGCATGCATATATAGGGGACCGAAACTACTACGCGGACGATAGTAGCCTAGACGAACGCTGGACGATATTTGATTGAACGGTGTTGGTCAGTTTTGCTCCACGCATCAATGGCTTGATCTGCTGAATCGTCTGAAAATCGTCCAGGGTTGTCGTCTATGTAGCAACGCTCATAGGGGACGAAGGAATGGTGAATATAAATACATAGCTTGTTTCATGCAATTATTACATTTAAGTGAGCACAAGAGCCTGACATTGCTGAGAAATATTGATAATGAATTCCACAATTCTCGCAATGATGTTGCAAGATTAATCAGTTTTGCTTGGGCCGATAGATCAATGTATACAAGATACTTATGGAATTTAATCTTCTGACTAACTAAAATAAACTTTGCTCGAGTCATCTTTTTAGCAAATTTTACTCGATCGACATTGCTCAATCCTTGGGTTACATGAATTTTATTCCACATTTCTAGCACAGTTTTGACAAGTTGAAGTTGCGAAGAGTGCAGAGGTGGCCATGTGTGGTCATTTCATCAAGTTTACGGGCCTTTTTTATATAAGTCTTTTTAGAGATTTATACAAGTCTTTGTCTAAACACAGTTTTCAAAGCAAAACCCTAATACCATATGGTTGTGTGCATCAATTAATGCAGAGGCCAAGCATGCTATCCTCCTTTTTTTTGAAAACATTAGTAGTTTGTCTATGGTTGTAGGACCAAAAAATGATTTTTTGTTTTTGTTTTTGTTTTAGGGATTAAAATGCATTCACTGTATGGCTTTCTTGTTTAGGAAGAAAATTCAGAACATGTTTAACTTGATAAAAGTTTTGCTTTGTGATTTGTCAAACTGGCATTTACAAGGAAAATACAACAAGAGTGAAAACAAGCTGAGTTCAAAGTTTAGGGACACATCTACTTTCATGGTTTGCAATAAAATATATATAGCTTAATAATTAACTAACCATATTGTGTGGTTTAATTGTATATGCTAAACATATGAGACATAAGATATTTGTAGCAAAACTTCAAAAGTTTGATTGACCATTTGCATTCGGAATTACTCAAGTAATAACCAGAAGAGAGCAGTGTAGTACCAGTGGTGCTTCTCCATTTGCTAACTTGGCAAAAAGAGGTGACTGGTCGAGCACGTTGATGTCATTGCAAGATCCAGGCATTCCAAAATATGAATGTCAAAACCGTCAAGTTTCATCTTTTTTACCTTGGGGAATTTCATCGAACACCTTGCTTGCGGGGTGGACGAAATCGGTCGGCTGCGGGGTGGGCTGCCATTCGGCGGCGGCGGGTGCGAGCAGCGGTGACACGCCTCGGCAGAGGAGATGGTCGCAACTCAGCAGAGAAGAAGGCGGGAGCTCGGCGTTGCCGGCGGCCGACATTACGCGGCCGGAAGAATGGCCGATGCGGGCGGCGTGGCGCGCCTTCCCTACCTTCCGCGAGGTTTCTTGGCTAGGAAGAAGCCTAGCCCATTCACGACCATGCCATGGAAGGCATTAGGCCAGGCGGACCGCCGGAGATGCTTCGATTCAAAGAGGCGACCGAAAGGGAATCGGCGGCTACGGGCGACGGCCCTGGCAAGGCAGGTGCGGGGGACGGGGGTGAAGTCGCGGCGGGCCCGGCGGCCGTTAGGCGGGCAACGGTGGCGTCGATTTTGTGCGAATTTGGCCGGAGGTCGAGCGGTCGCGTGGAAGGGAGCGGAAGGCGGTTGGGCAGTCGGCGTGCGGCTGCCCTTTTTACATCTCCAGTTGGCGGAGATGCAAATCTGCACCACGAGGTGTTGTATTTTACATCTCCGGGAGGCGGAGGTGTAAATTTTAAAAAAAAAATTCATCTACATCATCTATTGTAGAGGTGTTTTGGGGCTTCGAAAATGCAAAAAGTAGTTATTTTTGCATATACATCTTGTATTGGAGATGCTATCTAAATTCATGTTTTAACCATGAATCTACCATACAATGTTCAGTCAGTGGTCGCAAAACTGTAGTCATACGGAAGTATTTTGAAATACTTATTTGATGGCTATTTCATGTGACATAAATTATATATACTGATAGACTAATTATTTTTCAAAGCATTAATTTGGATGGTCAAAAGAAGTCCAATAGAAGGTATAGTACAGTACGGTGTATAGTACTCCGTTTTGATCCCATCAGTCTAAAATTTGCTGTGCAGTCAACATACTGGTATGAGACTTGTGCTCTGTAGATTATACAATGGCGTGGTCCAATATTCGTTCGTCTCCCCTCGCGTGCTTGCAACGGACAGATCGATATGAAAAGGGCTGAGTAGCTACCTATAGCAGCTGTCCCCTTAGATTTTAAATTTTAAATTTAAACCCAAAAGCAAATTGATCGTATTGCACAGAGGTGCATGCCTGTACTTTGAGCTCAGATACATGTGTGCGTGCTTCCATTATTCTAGTATACAATTTGCACGTAAGCTAGTGCATATATATATACATGCAGAGAGAGAGAGAGAGAGAGAGAGATACCCGAGTGCATCGTTTTGGTGCTTGGGCTAATGGAGCCTTTTTTATGGAGCATTCAAAAAATCACAATTCAAAGTTTTAGAAAATTCTGAAAACAATTCCACAAATGACATATGGATGCATATATGCTACATGTGTGTAAAATTTCATGAGAAAATACATTGATTTGCGAGCTACATAAGAAAATGGAAAATGTTGGTTTTATGTAGTGATCACTGTTGTACTGTTCACTATGTCCAAATTCACCAACTTGTCCTTTTTGTGTAGCTTGCGTATCAATTTATTTCATAATAAAATTTTGCACACCTGGAGTATACATCCGTATGATACTGTGTTGATTTGATTTCAAAATTGTTGAAGTTTTTCTTTGAGTTGAAAAAAGAGCTGTGTGTAGCCCGAGCACCAAAAGGCATTTCTGGAGATACCCTAGATTTATTATTTGAATGATTAACAAACGGGTGCAACCATTATTACTATTATATTTCAATTATTTGCATGTTTTTCTTAGCGATATTTGCAAGTGTTGTTGCCTGGTCCACACACGCATATAATGTGTTATATCCACATATTTGGAGCGCTATGCAGGTACGATTTACATTTGTTTTTCAATTAATTCAGCTACCAGTCATAACATAATTGTAACTTACACTCCCTATGTATATGTAAATGTCATGGTGTTTCTATAATGTGTTGTAATGATATCTCTCATAGCTCACGGGCAACTTACTAGTAGGGTATATATAGGAGTGCGGATTTTTGGCTCCAAGGCTCCATGAAACCCGGTATTTTAACAATAAAAAATGATATTTAAACTTTCAAACAAATTCAACCATTTTTCTTTGAAATGTATACACATTCCGTACATATATGTAAACTTTCATTAAATAATATGGTGATCGGTAAAACCCAAATTTCCCTCCCAGAAAAAGACCAATTGATATATGTATCTGTCATTTTTTTTGTATGCCACATATAAAATACACTGTTATGAAATTTCATACTTTACATATAATAAATGTAATTTTATATGCACACCGATTTTTTTGTCAATGGGTCTCTGTTCTGTGTAGTGCTTAGATAGGTGGGCCAAATGTGAAGCGGCTAGTCCATGATAGATATGAACTTCACTCAATCTGGCCCAGCCCAGTTTGCGGCAGCGCCTGCTGCGCGTTCGCTGTTTCGTTCTTTTCGTTTGTTTCTTTTTTGTTTTGTTTTCTTCCTTGTTCTTTCCTGTTTTTATGGTTGTTTGTTTTTTTAGGTATTCTTTTTATGTGTTTTTCTTTCCGCTTTTTTCTTTTCCTTTTTCTTTCATTAATATGTTATAATAAAATTTTCATCAAGCATTTTTTCACTAAAGCATTATTACGAGGAACAATTTGTGTTTTTTGTGTCTTATACAAGAGTTAATCATTTATTAAAAAAATGTTCATAGTATATTTAATGAAATGTTTAATGTATATTAAGAAAATGTTCAATGTTTAAGAAAAAATAATCATTCTGTATTTAAAAAATGTTTGGTGAATATTAAAAAAATGTTGAATGTGTATTTAAAAAATATTTCAGCGTATATTATAAATATGTCATGTGTGTGTTTAAGAAGTGTTAACCGTATATTACAAAAATGTTCAATTTATATTTAAAATGTTTAATGGTTGATTTTTTTTGGATCTATCGCTGCATTTCATGCATCGTATTAATCACTAAGTTCAAGTGGTAAAGAACACTTTGCTCTCTACCGTGGGGTTGCGAGTTTGATTCCTTGATAAAGCATCGTTTTGAGAGGGATTTTAGTAACATCTCACTATGACACCGCCGAATGGGATAGAGCACCATTTTTTGGAATTTTAGTAGTGTCTTGCTATGACGCTACCAAATGGACCAGCCCATTCAGAACTTGCATGTGCGAAAGCTCGTCTGTTTGACACTCGTGAGCGTTAGCTAGAGCTCTCGTGGTTGTGGAGGGAGTCCCTATACCTTTAAATATCTTGTAAAGATATTTAAAGGTTAAAGGTGTGTGTGTGTGTGTGTGTGTGTGTGTGTGTGTGTGTGTGAACACATAAACAACGTAAATTAATCTAGAGGCATGTGTGTTTGTAATTGAGATATAAGAATTGTATATCAATACAATATATCTTAATAACAACAACACTATATGTTCTCATTTGTACTATATAAATATAAACTAATAATAACTAGTAGCTTATAAAAAGTAAAAGTGTTTAATATAAATCCAAAGTTCACATTTTTGTGTTGGCCGGCGGTGGCCATCTGCTGCCTCCCGATACCTAAACATCACCGGTTCAAAGATATGCCAATAATGATATCTCTCACAGCTCACGGGCAACTCACTAGTAGGGTATATATATGCGGATTTTTGGCTCCAAATCTCCATGGAACCCGGTATTTTAACAAACAAAAAATGATATTTAAACATTGAAACAAATTTAAACATTTTCTTTCAAAATGTATATACACGTTCAGTACATATATGTAAACTTTCATTAAATAATATGGTGATCGGTAAAACCCAAATTTCTTCCCTCCCAGGAAAAGACCAATTGATATACGTATCTGTCATTTTTTTTGTATGCCACATATAAAATACACTATTATGAAAATTTCATACTTTAAATATAATAAATGTAATTTTATATGCACATCGATTTTTTTGTCAATGGGTCTCTATTCTGTGTAGTGCTTAGATAGCTGGGCCCAATGTGAAGCGGCTAGTCCAGGATAGATATGAACTTCACTCAATGTGGCCCAGCCCAGTTCGCTGTTTCGTTCTTTTCGCTTGTTGCTTATTTGTTTTGTTTTCTTCCTTGTTCTTTCCTGTTTTTATGGTTGTTTGTTTTTTAGGTATTCTTTTTATGTGTTTTTCTTTCTGCTTTTTTCTTTTCCTTTTTCTTCCATTAATATGTTATAAGAAAATTTTCATCAAGCATTTTTTCATTAATACATTATTACGATGAACAATTTGTGTTTTTTATGTCTTATACAAGAGTTAATCATTTATTAAAAAAATGTTCACAGTACATTTAATGAAATGTTTGACGTATATTAAGAAAATGTTCAATGTTTTAGAAAAAATAATCATTGTGTATTAAAAAAATGTTTGGCGCATATCAAAAAAATGTTGAATGTGTATTTAAAAAATATTTCAGCCTGTATTATAAATATGTAACATGTGTGTTTACGAAGTGTTAACCGTATATTACAAAAATGTTCAATGTATATTTAAAAATGTTTAATGGTTTATTTTTTGATCTGTCGTTGCATTTCATGCATTGTATTAATCAAGTGGTAAAGAACACTTTGCTCTCTACCGTGGGGTTGCGAGTTTGATTCCTCGATAAAGCATCATTTTGGAGGGATTTTAGTAGCATCTCACTATGACACCGCCGAATGGGATAGAACATCATTTTTTTGGAATTTTAGTAGTGTCTTGCTATGACGCTACCAAATGGACCGACCCATTCAAAACTTGCATGTGCGAAAGCTCGTCTGTTTGACACTCGTGAGCATTAGCTAGAGCTCTCGTGGTTGTGGAGGGAGTCCCTATACCTTATTTAAAGGTTAAAGGTACTAAAATATATATGTGAACACATGAACAACATAAATTAATCTAGAGGCAATGTGATTTTGGATTTTATTTTTCTCATATGAAACAATGTATAAAACAAACACCACCGTAAAATATTGGTTTAACTTAATGCATGTGTGTTTGTAATTGAGATATAAGAATTGTATATCAAATACAATATATCTTAATAGCAGCAACACTATATGTTCTCATTTGTACTATATAAATATAAACTAATAATAACTAGTAGCTTATAAATAGTAAAAGTGTCTAATATAAATCCAAAGTTCACATTTTTGTGTTGGCCGGCGGTGGCCATCTGCTGCCTCCCCATACCTAGACATCACCGGTTCAAAGATAATCGAAAGTTGAGGCTGCCAGAAACCCAAAACCTTCCACATGTGATTAATCAAAACCAAATAGGTGTTGAGAAACCCTAGAACAAACATTCTCCACTCGAAACAAAGATTTACTCACCTCTTCCGTTGGCTGGTTGTGGATCGGCAGTCTTAATCGCGTGCTTGTCATGCCTGAACGCCATGTGTGCCTTCTACCTCGGGTGACATCTCCTCTGACTCTTTTGTGTCGATCCCATCATGCTCCAAGGTTGTGGCATGCCCATCTCCGATCGCGTGCTCGTCTCCAACATGATACATGCATCGTCCAAAGAAGTTCGACGAGTACATCCTCGCCTATAGAACATTTGGTCTTTGCGGATGAAGAACTTGGCTATTCTTATATACTTTATGCGACTTTGGTGTGGTCGAATATTCGGTAGTCATAATTTGATATTTAATGGAATGAGTGATGGGACTTAAATTTACATCTTATGTTTCGTGGGTACGCGACTTCAAATGTCGTATATTTGCTCATTATAATGTGGCATGTCGATATGGACCAGCGCACTGGGAAATGGGAAATTGTCAATTCAAGTTTTTGGAAAAAGGGAAATGAAATGGTCATGCAATTCAATGCTTTCATTTGATTGATCCTTTTTTCAAAGTTGGACACTCCCCACCCCTTGAGCTAGACTTAGTTTGGAAGAATCCAATTCGGCTAGTAGGTACTCATTCATTCAAGAATGTCTCCCTAGAAGCGAGACATAGGGGCGCCTGAGGGAGTCCTGGATTAGAGGGTATCCGGACAGCCGGACTATATACATCGTCCGGACTATCGAAGCGTGAAGATACAAGACTCAAGACTTCGGCCCGTATCTGGATGGGACTCTCCTTTGCGTGGAAGACAAGCTTGGCGATCCGGATATTGTGTTTCCTTCCTTGTAACTGACTCCATGTAAACCCTAGCCCTCTCCGGTGTCTATATAAACCGGAGAGGATGGTCCTTAGAAGGCCGATCACAATTACAATCATACCATCATAGGCTAGCTCTTAGGGTTTAGCCTCTACGATCTCGTGGTAGATCTACTCTTGTACTACATATATCTTCAATATTAATCAAGCAGGAAGTAGGGTTTTACCTCCATCGAGAGGGTCCGAACCTGGGTAAACATTGTGTCCCTTGCTTCCTGTTACCATCAGCCTCAGACACACAGATCGGGACCCCGCAAAGAAGAAGACAAAGTAGTTGCCGGAAGATCCGGCCCGATTGCTCAGCAGTCGGCCCGAATCTCGGGGGCTACACCCAGCGGGTGCGCTGATGCACCCCCACGAAGAAAGAGAAGACAAAGTAGTTCCCAGGAGATCCAGCCCGGCTACTCAGTAGTCGGCCCGAATCTTGGGGCCTACACCCAGTGGGTGCGCTAGCGCGCCCCCACGGAAGATTGCAGACAGGAGAAGAATTTTGTCCGGCTGCCAGCAGCCGGCAAAAGAGAAAAAGAAGAAAAAAGGGTACTGCAAGCCACCTCGCCACCTGGCCGGTCGAGCCTGACCGGCCAGGATCCCCTTCGAGCACCCGGAGGCTCGAAGACTACAACCAGCGGGTGCGCCGGTGCGCTCAGCAAGCGTTGAGCCATGCCGGCTGTCTTCGGCAAACTCCGCCTCGGCTACACGAAAACCAATGTGAGCTCCTCACCTGCATATTTTTCACCACAAGAGCACGGATAACCCCGAGCGATGCTCGGGGGCTATCTCCTCATTTTTATTGCAGTTGCACCATTGTTCGCCCCGGTGCCAGCCAGAGTTGGCCCGGGGGCTGGCGCTTGGCCTGAGACGTTTTTTCCCACAGACGGCTTAGTAGCATGTGCAGTACCAAAGGCCCACCTCTCAGTCGCAGACCGCAGAGCGGCTGTCCGGCTAGCGAGAGCAAAAGCTGGAGGTCACCCCACGCGAAAAACATCCGGGAAAAGAAACGCTTCGGGTAACCCGATCATTTCCTTTACAAATATCTGCTCGGTTAAATCTGCTCCCAGAGTCTGAGTACTGTACACTCCACTTCGCGGCCCACTCTCAGGCACAGATCGCAGAGCGGCTATCCGGCGAGCGAGAGCACAAGCCAAAAAACGGAGGGAACACGAAAAAGATTGAAGGGGGCTTGGACGAAACCGAGTCGGCACCCTCCGCATAAAACTTGCAACGCTAAAAGCAATCATTTGATATATCTACGTGGACTAACTTTGTCTTTTTCATGATCATTTCCATGAACACTCGCCAAAAAACCTCCACCCAACTTTGCCAAGTTGCCTGGAGGCTTGGGGGCTACTGTCGAAGTAATTGGACACGGATACCTCGAAGATGGTGAGACAATAAATCAAGACATCGGGGCTAGCAAAGCCCCTCAGTCCGACTGCCCGGCCGCTCCTGCCGGATTCCCGTCCGATTGCTCTGCCCGGCCGGCTGCCGGCTGCCGACTGCGCCAACCAGCCGGCTGCTGACTGCGCCAACCAGCCGGCTGCCGACTGCGCCAACCAGCCGGCTGCTGACTGTAGCCCGACAAGACCCCGACGTGGCGGCCATACCGCGGACGAGACGGCTGTACCTCGATGCCATCATGTATAGTGTCACTTGTCCCCTGACACTATTTATGAAGTGACCCAGGGGACAAGCATGACACCCCACCATACCCCCTTGCTCCCATACCACCACATAGCTTACATGCTAAGCTAGCCATGCCTATATATAGCAACCATCCATCCATCCACCATCCACTCTCACACTCACTCACGCATGAGCACACAAGCACCACCACGGCCACTCCATTCGGCCAAGCACACACTTGTGCTCATATGCATATACGAGGCCAGATGCCTACGGCACTGACCTCAGATACAGCTCCAGGAGCACTCTGTATCAGATATACCGGATATACTCAGACATGCAGGAGTATGGGTGTTATCTCTCCGGAGAGCCCCGAACCTGGGTAAACCAGCGCGTGCTACTTGCATACTCGTTCCTGGATATTCCGGCAGCAGTCTTGCCCTCACACGAAGCCACCTTGTGGCATATGTCGTCTTGCACACCCCCCCCCCCCGTGAGAATACCACGACAAGTTTGCTGCAGCGCCTGCTGTGTGTTTGCTGTTTCTTTTTGTTCGTTTATTCAGTTACTTTTATTTTGTCTTATTTTTCTTTTTTTCTTTTCTGGTTCTTTCCTCTTTTTATTGTTTTTTGTTTGTTTGGTTTTTCTTTCCGGATTTTTCTTTTCCTTTTATGTCTATTATTACTTTAAAAATGTTGCATCAAGCTTTTTTTCATTAATACATTAATACAATGAAATATGTGTTTCTTCTCTTTTTTTCGTCTTATACAAGAGTTAATCATGTATTATTAAATTGTTTTTCCATTTTAAAAAATGTGCATCATATATAAAAATATGTATCATATTAAAGAAATCATTGTGTAGTTTGAAAAATGTCCAGTGTATATCATAAAAATGTTCAATGCCGATATCCGATTACACACATGTAACTTACTAGTTCGGAGAGAGGGATCAAATGCGGGCCAACGGGCGTCTGTGTGGTGTCGTGCTTTAGATATGTGGGCCTACATGTGAAGCGGTGCGACCAAGATAGTTATATGGTCATCAAGATTGACTCCAGTAATGGGCGTTGTCAATGCAAGTTTTGGAAGAAGGAAAATGAAATGGTCATGCAATGCAATGCTTTCATTTGATGGGGCCCCTTTTTTTTCAAAGTTGGACACTCTCCACCCCTCCAACTAGACTTACTTTGGAAGAATCCAATTCGGCTAGTAAGCTATTCATTAATTCATTCATTCTAGTAGTTGTACTACCTCCGTCCTGGTTTATAGGTCCCCTTTGTAGTTTGTGTCAAATTTTGACTAAAGATTTAACTAACAAAATGTTAATGTATGTCAAGAAAAATTATCTCATTGGATTCGTATTTGAACATAGTTTTCAAAAATATAATGTCTGGTGACATGCGTAAACATTTTGTTAGTTTAATCTATGGTCAAATTTTGGCACGGAATATAATGGGGACCAGTAAACCCGGAGGGAGGTAGTAGTACTCTTTTACTTTCTACATGCGCTAGTAAATTCATAATTATTATGTATTCCCTCAACTACGAAAACATCGTATATTTAGGAACGCAGGGAGTATTACTTAGGTTCGAAGTGATTCTAGAGGTGAATTACTCTCTTAGTTTCTTCATTGGATTATTCGGATATCCTAAGTGTTGTGCAATCCCTTCGAGCCTAAGTAGTAATAGTAATAGTAATAATGTTAGAAACAAAGATAGGATATGCCAGTAGTAGTATGTGTGTTGAGTGTTAATTTGGAGGATCCAAATTGGGTAGCTACTCATTCATTATACTCCTTAGTAACTTGTGCATGCCACCTCCTAATTAAGTCTTGTGCAATCCCTTCGATGCTAAGTATCGAAGCGCGCCGTGTAAACTGTGACGGAGGGAGGGAGTACTTAGGTCTGAGGAGATTCTAGAAATAATTCACTCTTTAAACTTTCTGCATTGGATTATTGGCATATCCTAAATAAAATCTTTAGCAATCCCTTCGATGCTAAGTAATAATAATTTTTCTAGATAGTCCAAAGATAGATAGAGATAGAGATAGGATATGCCAATATTGTCATGACAATGTACACATCCTACCAAAGAAAAATACAAAGAAAATATGACCGTTGACCCAACCGCATGCATGCATGCACACCTAGAAAATGCATTGAATAGTTCATATCCTATACCTAACCAGAGACGCCGGGCCCGCTTTGCAGTCAAACATTACGGGCTGCGCCGCACCATCCCCAGTGCACGCGCCCCCAGCCCGAGCCGCCCCGCGCACGCGCTCCTGGCGGCTATTTATGCCCACCGGCTTCCTCAACCCGTCCTCCCACTCCCACTCCAACCTCACCTCATCACATCGCCGCCGGACAACACCACCACCACCAGCGCCACAAGATGGGCTCGCGGTACGAGGTGGAGATCACCGTCGGCTCCGCCCGCGACCTCAAGAACGTCAACTGGCGCAACGGCGACCTCAAGCCCTACGCCGTGCTCTGGATCGACGCCGGCGCGCGCTGCTCCACCCGCGTCGACCTCGACAACGGCGACAACCCCGCCTGGGACGAGAAGGTGCTCGTCCCGCTCCCGCCCGCCAGCCGCCTGGAGGACGCCGTGCTCTACATCGACGTCGTCCACGCCAACGCCGCCGAGGGCGTCAAGCCGCTCGTCGGCTCGGCCCGGCTCCCTCTCCGCGACGTCGTCGACGACGCCGGCGTCGGGGGCAAGGCGTCCAGGAACCTGAGGCTGAAGCGCCCCTCCGGGAGGCCCCAGGGGAAGCTTGACGTCCGCGTCGCCGTCAAGGAGCCGGCCAGGTACTACGACTCCAACGTCCCTGGCGGCTACCCGGCGCCCGCGGGGTACGGCTCCTCCCGCGATGCCTACGGTGGTGGGTATGGTGCCGGAGCCGGCGCGTACGGCGCCGCGGCGGGGGCCGGAGGCTACGGAGCGTACGCGGCCGCGGCGCCTCCGTCGGGGTACCCGGGCTACGGCTCCACCGCGCCGCCTCCCCAGGCCGCAGCACCGTACGGCTCCGCTCCACCTCCCTACGGCGCCGCGCCCCCGGCTCAGGGAGCAGGCGCCTACGGCTCCTCTGTTCAGCCGGCATACGGCGCCGCACCGCCGACTCAGGGAGCGGGCGCGTACGGCTCCTCTGCTTCTGCTTACGGCGCGGCGCAGCCGGGTCAGGCGGCGGGGTACGGTGGCACGACGGGGGTGGGCCTGGACCAGAGCGGCGGGAAGACGAAGAAGAAGGGGATGGGGATGGCGGGCGGGCTGGCGGTGGGCGCGGCGGCGGGCGTGCTGGGCGGGCTGGCGCTGGCGGGCGGGGCGAGCTACGTGGAGCACAAGATCGAGGACCACGTGACGGAGCGCGTGGAGGAGGACATGTACCGCGGCGGCGGCGGTGGGTACGACGACTACGGCGGCGACGACGACTACTAGACCAACCATGGGTCCGTCGTTCCGGTGGCCATGCATGAATGAATCTTTCTTTATGTTTTCTGCGCGTGTATGATGTCGAGGGTGAGGGTGATCCATCGGACCGGAGAGTTGAGAAGAAGAGAGGTTATTTTCTTGTGCTGTCTGTGCGTACCATCATTAAGATGAAATTAAGATTGTTCATTGCATAAATCTTGCTAATCTCCATCCATGCATCATGCATGTGGATGACAATCGGGTTGAATGCATTTGTTCTTGTACTCCCTCCGTCGGAAAACATTGTCATCAAAATAAATAAGAAGGATGTATTTAGAACTAAAATACATCTAGATACATCCCCTTTTATTTATTTTGATGACAAATATTTTCGGACAGAGCAGAGTATTAGCTACGGACATTCTTCGTGCAACTTGCAATGGCGGCTTCCACCACAAGTCTCCTTGTTTGTTTCTTGCTTGGATTCCATGGCAGCAAGTTGGAGAGTGACAGGTGAGACTTACTTGTGGTGGAAGCCGACAGACAAATACTACTCCCCAAAAACGTTTTTTTTAACTCTACTCTAAAATTTGTTTTTATATTATGAGACGGATGCAGTATGTTATTTTAGGAGTGTATAGTTCTCTTTCATTCAATCGCAACAGAGTGTTCCGTACAAAGAAAAGGCAGGTGGGTTAAGCAGCCACATCGAAGCTTTAGCCAACTCATGTGCCTCCTAGTTCATATCTCTCTTCTCATCCTCATAAAAAACATGATCAAACTCCTTCGTCTTCTCTTCGATGTCATCTGTGATCACAGTTGAGGCACACTACACGATTTTATTAGCCCATACCTGGCTGAATCATAGCTTAATCATAACTCTGCCTCCAAATAATTTCATTCAACCCGATCATATCATGCTTTCAACATGTCCACCTTAAGAGCACAATAAGAATTATTGTTGTTCCTTTTCCTTTTTATAAAATGCAAGCACTCATACGCGGCTATAATATTATCAGTAATTAGACTTCTTAAAATGAACGCAAACTGCTTAGCTGTGATAATCTCTGGTGAAATCCTCTTCAACCAATTTGCATGAGCCTTTGATATATGAAAATTACATTAGACAAGCTTATAGGTCGAAATTGAGTGAGGGGTTTGGATTCAATACCTTACTGCATCTCTGAAGTGGACCCGCAAACCGTCCACAATCATTCGAACTGCACGGTCCGGACATATTGAGCTATCTAACAGGGACCTGCATTGGTACATCGAGCGGTCTGGACATACTTTTTTTGGCAAACCCGAGATAAAGTGGGCTGGGGGCTTTGCGGGAGTCCGGACAACAACCACGTAGGACTCCAACACCGCAAGCCCATCCAAAACCCCTCCCGGACCCCGCACCTCCATTCTCCCATTTTTCTCTCCTTCAGTGTTTCTCCCTTGCATTCGCCGCTGCTCCACCACCCCCACTACTAGGGAAAACCTTATACACAAAATCTTACCAGCAGTGCGGTTTAAAATAAGGCGCTACTGCTACTTAGCAGTAACGCGCGGACACAAACCGCGCTACTGATACCCACATAGCAGTAGCGCGTTAGGAAAAAACAACGCTACTACTAATATTGCCACAACGTTGCCACCAGACTAGGTATAGTAGGGGTCACATGAAATGAATTTGAGTCTTTTATGAGTAAACTCAAGGGCAAATCCAAGAAGCACTTTGTTGCTCTCTTGGAACAACTTGGTGAAGCCAATGACATGATCGAGGCTCATGAAGAAACCATCTCTAAGATGGAAGGTCATAGTCGTGACTATGCCGATGAGATATCGGATCTCTCTAATGCTCTTGAGGAACAGCGTGGGAATCGTTTGACTCTTGAGGAGTCACACAACGATGACCATGCTAAATTAAAGAAAGATCTTGATCATGCTCTTGTTGTCTCTCGTGTGTCAAACTCCGAGAAGGCTAAACTTGGGTTTGATCTTGCTAGACTCAAAGAGGAGTTTGATTTACTTGACAAGGCTCACAAGGCATTGAAGGGTGCTCATGCTAGCCGCAAGGAGTCTCATGCTCAACTCCAAGTGAAGTTGACCAAGGAGAAAGCCACTTTTCCTCATATGGTCTTAATTGATAACGCAAATTCTACTAACCCGTGTTGTGAGCATGTGCATCTTGTGGAGGAGAATGCCCAGTTGAAAGAGCAATTAAAGAAAGGTCTTGTGACATGCATTCAAGGTGAGAAAAACCTCAATGACCTTTTGAGCAATCAAAAGGAAGTTTTGGCCAAGGAGGGAGTTGGGTTTACCCCCAAGTCCAATAACAAGAAGAAGAATGACAAGACCAGACGACCTCCCCCTCTCAAGCAAACATTTGTGAAGGAAGGTGAGGGTGCTCCTAAGGAGAAGAAGAACAATGTGAAGGGTGGTGATGTCAAGAAGGGCAATGCCACCCCTTCCAACAAAGCCGGTGACTTTAACCCATCTTATGTGTTATGCCGTGCTAGTGATGGACATGTTTTTGCTAAATTTGTTAGTTCTCCTTATGAGTACATTGAATGGTCTATTTGGGTTCCCAAGACCCTTGTGGCTAACATCAAAGGACCCATTACTCAATGGGTATCTAAAACCAAGCATTGATTTCATGTAGGTGTTTGCTTCCGGTGGGGGATCATGGTTGCTCGATAGTGGAGCAACAAATCATATGACCAGAAGCAAGGACTTGGTGGTGGACATGAAAAAGATCCCATCTATGCCCACCAATGTCGAGTGGGGTGATGCCTCATCTTTTAAGGTATTGGGTCTTGGCAAGGTTGTCATTTCTCATGATCTAACGATCGAGAAAGTCATGCTTGTTGAGTCCCTTGCGTACAATTTACTTTCCGTTCGTCAACTTGCACTTATGGGCTTTGCCACTTTCTTTGATATTGATACCATGGCCCTCTTGTGGAGTAAGACTCTTAAAGTAGCCTTTGTTGGGCATGTCGAGAACGGTCTCTATGTGATTAACTTTTCGGAGCGACCCACTAAGACCGCGACATGCCTAATGGCTAAAGTTGATGTGGGATGGCTTTGGCATCACCATTTAGCCCACGTCAATATGAGATCTTTGCAAAGTCTTCTCAAGGGGGACCATGTCCGTGGACTAACAAATGTTAGTTTTGCCAAAGATCGTGCTTGCAGTGCTTGTATCGAAGGAAAACTTCATGAGAAGGCTCACCCTCCCTCGACTATCATCTACTCAAAGAGACCCTTGGAGCTCCTTCACATGGACCTCTTTGGGCCTCCATCCTTTGATAGTCTTGGGGGTAGAAAGTATTGCTTGGTGATTGTGAATGATTATTCAAGATACACTTGGGTATATTTCTTCAAGAGGAAGAGTGAAACTCAGCAAACTGTCATCGACTTTGCAAATGAAGCTCAACGTCAACATGATGCAAAGATCTTGACAATAAGAAGTGACAACGGCACCGAGTTCAAGAACTACACCTTGGATGAGTTTCTTAGTGATGAGGGGATCAAGCATCAATATGCTGCTCCATATACCCCTCAACAAAATGGTGTTACGGAGAGGAAGAACCGGACGTTGATGGATGCGGCAAGGACCATGATGGCGGAGTTCTAGTCTCCATACAACTTTTGGGCTGAAGCCATCAACACAGCATGTCATGCATCCAATCGGCTCTATCTCCGCAAAGGCTTGAACAAGACTCCTTATGAAATACTCACCGGTAACAAGCCCAACCTCAAGTACTTCCAGGTGTTCGGGTGTAAGTGTTTCATTCTCAAGAAAGGTGTTCGTTTGTCTAAATTTGAGGCTAGAGCGTATGAGGGCATATTTGTTGGTTATGCTACAAACTCTCATGCTTACCGTGTTCTCAACAAGTCCACTGGGCTCATTGAGGAGACGTGTAACATGGAGTTTGACGAAAATAACGGCTCCCAAGTGGAGCAAAGTGGTACTTGTGATGTAGGTGATGAAATTCCTCCCCAAGCCATAAGAAGAATGGGTGTGGGTCATATCCTACTCATTGAGGAAACCCTTGTGCCCGAAGGAGAAGAACAATGCTCCACTCAAGTGGAGCCATCACCAACCCAAGACCCACACGCTTCCGAAGAACAAAACAAAGGCCCTCAACCTCGTGAACAAGACCAAGGGCAAGATCAACCTCAAGATGGTGATGATCCACCAAATGATGCCCAAGGTCAAGTTCTCCCCCTCGAGCAAGTTCAAGATCAAGAGCAAGCTCAAGATCTTGAACAAGTTCAAGACGACGCTCAAGATAATCAAGTTAATCCTCCACCTTCCACACCCGAGGAGGAATTAGAGCATCGTGCTACGAAGATTGCTTCCAAGCTCACCACCAAAGGCCATCTCATGGAGAATGTGGTTGGAAGCCTAAGAAAGGGGGTAAGCACTCGTAGACAATTAGCAAACTAGTGTGAACATCACACGTTTGTCTCTTGTGTTGAAGCCCAAAAGGTCTATGAGGCGCTCGAAGATTCAGATTGGCTCAATGCCATGCATGAAGAACTCAACAACTTCGAGTACAAGGTGTAGAGATTGGTGCTGAGGCCGTCGGGGAACCACAATGACATTGGAACCAAGTGGATTTTCAAGAACAAGCAAGATGCTCATGGGAACATCATTCGCAACAAGGCAAGATTGGTAGCACAAGGCTATTCCCAAGTCGAGGGTATCGACTACGGTGAAACCTTTGCTCCTGTTGCTCTCCTTGAATCCATTTGTTTGTTGATTGCTTATGCTTCCCATCACAACTTTAAGTTACAACAAATGGATGTGAAAAGTGATTTTCTTAATGCTCCTATTAATGAGTTGGTTTATGTCAAGCAACCCCCCGGGTTCGAGGATCCCTACTTCCTGGATCATGTGTATCAACTTGATAAGGCACTCTATGGCCTTAAACAAGCCCCACGTGCGTGGTATGACCACCTTACCGAGTTGTTACAAGATCGTGGATTTGAAGTTGGGCAAATCGATCCCACTCTTTTCACTAAGAAGGTCAAAGGGGAGTTGTTTGTATGCCAACTATATGTTGATGATATTATCTTTGGTTCCCCTAACAAAGCTTTCAATGAGGAGTTTGCCGCTCTCATGACCTCTAAGTTCAAGATGTCTTCGATGGGAGAGTTGAAGTTCTTCCTTGGTTTTGATATCAAACAAAGAAGAGAAGGTACCTTCATCAACCAAGCCAAATACACTCAAGACATGCTAAAAAGATTCAAGCTAAGTGATGTCAAGCCGGCTTATACTCCAATGCCTACCAAGTGCCAACTTGACATTGATCTGGTAAAGCGGTGGATCAAAAGGTATATCGCTCCATGATTGGGTCCTTGCTTTACCTTTGTGCATCTAGACCAGATATCATGTTGAGTGTGGGAATATGTGCACATTTTCAAGCCACACCGAAGGAAAGCCACTATGTGGCGGTCAAGCGAATCTTTCGATATTTGGCTCATACCCCAAACTTTGGCTTATGGTACCCAAGAGGAGCAAACTTCAAGCTTGAAGGATATACGGATTCCGATTGGGCGGGAGAAGTGGATAGGAAGCACACTTTCGGAGGGTGCCAATTTCTTGGTTGCTCTTTGGTGAGTTGGTCTTCCAAGAAGCAAAGTTGTGTGTCTCTCTCGTCCACCGAAGCGGAATATGTGGCGGCCGGTAGTTGTTGTGCACAACTCTTATGGATGAGGAAAACTTTAAAGGAATACGGTGTCATTTGTGACAAAGTGCCTATTTGGTGTGATAATGAAAGTGCCATCAAGATTTCTCTCAACCCGATGCAACACTTCAAGACGAAGCATATTGAGATTCAGTATCACTTCATTCCGGATCACATTAGGCGAGGGGAGATCAAGCTCAAGTATGTTAACACTAATGATAACCTTGCAGATATTTTCACGAAGCCCTTGGATGAAGCAAGATTTCGCGAGTTAAGGCATGAGCTAAATATCATTTATTCGAGCAATGTTTCTTGAACCCATGCACATCCCACCTCATTCAATGTGTTGTCTAATTTAGGTGTAGGCATGGACATAGGGGGGTGTTGTTCTCTCAATGAACTCTCCGTCCCCCCATTATGCATAAATTGATCAAGTCTTTCACTTTAACCATCTTCGATGGTACTTGTGCTTCATGGACGAGTTTTGGTCATGGGCCCAAGGTTAAAATCTTCGCGGTGCCATACCTCTTGACTCAAACATAGGTGGCCTCAGCCACCACCCTCTCCTGAAGAGGTGTGTCTTGGCCCCTTGCTAGTGTGGTTGTTGCCTTGTCGTTTTCTCTCTTTTTGAGCTTAGTGGTTTTGTCTAGTTGTCGTGGCATGCTGGGCGGTACTACCGCTGGTGGTGTGCGGTACTACTGCTTATAAGCGGTACTACCGCCCACCAGCGCGGTACTACCGCTGCGGGGCGGGATCAAGGGGTTATATCGGGGCAGGGGGAGGTTTCTTCTCCCCCATACCCATTCGCTTCGCCCCTCGCTCCTCTTCGTTCTCCAGCAACTTCTCGCCGCGGGAGGGCTCCGGCGGATCTTCTTCTCCGGGGCGTCTCTCTCCATTTCCTTCGGTGGAGTCGATCCCCATCTTGTCCTCTTGCCATGGATGCTAGTATTGCCCTCGTTCCCTCTCTCTTTTTGTCTAGATTTCAGATCTATCCTCTTAGGGGCAATAGTGGTTGCATCTCTAGATTTTTGGCTAAATCTAGGCTTGAGTAGGGTGGAGAAGGCAACTAGACGTTTTGGATTAGCGCTTGGTAGGAGTATTTTTGAACTTGGTAGGCCGGTAGTGCCGGATCTGACCACGGCAGTAGGAAACTATTGTTTCCCCGCTTAGAGCGGTACTACCGCTCTCATTGTAGCGGTACTACCGCTTGGACCGGTACTGCCGCTTCCAAGTCGCGGTACTACCGCTGCCTGCCAAGTTCCATCATGTTCCTACCTTTCAGTGATCCTTTTTGTTGTGTTTGGTGGCTTATGCTCGTTCTTTCTGGTTGTTTTGCGTGTTCTTGTGTTTGGTTCCAGGTGATGAACATACTGAGCTTCAAGCTCGCCGTGTCAACCCCGGTCGTGCCACGTCGAAGCGCTACCGCACATCTGAGTCAGCAGGAGGTTCCTCTAGTGCTCCACCTCCACCTCAACTCCAGAAGAAGTCTGTCGTCAAGTCAAAGCCAACGGGCAAAACTGTGCCTCAAATGAATGCCAGGGAGTTCTAGACAAGGCGTCGCCGCAACCCCTATGTGGAAGACCAGAACCCTCTTTGTTCAACCGTCCGTTCTGGAACCGCTTTCAGTTTGCCATTTTCTTTGATGTGCTCAAGGCCAAGAAGAATCTCTATGTGGATGTGCGCTCCATTGACACAGACTATATGGAGAAGGATCCTGAGTACTTTGGTGAAGCTCTTCAGATAAGTTCTCAGCTGAACATTCTCAGAATCATGTAATTCAACAAAGACTATGATGCTGATATTGTGGCCCAATTCTATGCCCCTATCCATCTAGGGACTGATGAGGACAGGACTCTGACTTGGATGACCAATGGAAAGTTGCTTTCTGTCAAGTGGAAGGCATTCATGGAGTTACTTGGGGTGGAAGATCACGGGCTTGAGACTCCTGTCGGCTTTCGCCCTCACAGTAATACAACCTCCACTCACAAGCAAGCTCTCTGGCCCTACTGCACTCAGAAGATCAACCCTGACACTAACAAGGTAACATATGAGCTGCCTGCCTTTCTGGACATTCTTCACCATGTCTTCCGGGAGACTCTCTTCCCTCGTATCGGGAATCTGGATATGGTTCACTCCTACCTTGTGGACATGCTTCTCTTCTGCCAACATGAGAAGGAGGCAAACTCTGGCGAGCCCTTGGACATCTCTCATGTTATGTGGTCTGAGCTCTTATCTGCTATCTCTGAGCGCAAGTGCCCGATCTATGGACCATTCATCATGCTGCTCATTGAGAATGCCTGGGATAAGGTCTATCCCAAGGTTATGCTAGAGACTGGAGAGTTGGTGTCTCATGAGGTCAAGCGTCTGAGGAAGAAGGATAACTGGGGCACCCAGGTCCCTAGATCCGGGGATACATCTTCTGCTGCCGCCATGGAGACCGAGGAGGAGGCTGATGTTGATGATGATGATGACTATGAGCCTTCTGGGGCAGAGCCCTCTTGGGCACAGAAGCTCAAGCTCAAAGTGAAGAAGTTGTTCTGCATGGAGGCTCACGGTCAGTACATGACTCATGTGGCTGAGAAGAAGGCCAGGGGTCGTCACAAGGAGCTCATGCGTCAGTTGGGTGCCACCGTTTACAGTGGATCTGAGGACCAGCTTACTGAGGAGGAGGAGTGGATTCAGCAGCACTGCCCGTGGACAGATTCTGATGCCGAGCAGTTCCCGACCGACGACAACGGTGCAGACAATCCCGCTGGGATATGATGTTCGAGACCCTCGCGTGCTATCACCTGGAGCCGTAGCAACACTCCTTCTCTTTTTGGTGTCTCGATGCCAAAGGGGGAGAGAGTTTAGGGATTTGTGTCGTTGTCGTTGTTTGCTTTGAGAGTGTGTCTTCTTTGTGGTGTGTTTTCTCGCCGTTTGCTTTGCTTGGTTTTGTGCCAGTGAGACCTAAGTTCCAGACATATGGTGTGAGACATATGCTACCTTATCCTTATATTATCATTATCTATGTCTATCTAGTTCTTCGGTATCTTATGAGATGCATGCTTATCTTGTTATATATACTTTGCTCTCATATATCTTGCTTAGGTTGTTGGTCTCTAAAATGTAGGGGGAGCGTGGATCCTAGTACGTGTGCCGTGCAGTCCAAAGCACTTATCTAGATAGCACACATCTAGGGGGAGCCCATCTACATTTTAGAGTTGTGGGGTTTGCGCATGTCCTTTGTCTCTTCCTGTTTGTGCAAATCCCGTATTGTCATCAATCCACCAAAAAGGGGAGATTGTAAGGGCATATTTATCCCCAAGGTGTTTTGGTGATTGATGACAATGCTTTTGCGGACTAATTGTGTGCGTTGAGATTTTTAGAGATTCATCCTTTGGCACGAGACGATTCCCTCCCCTCAGTGTTTTATTCAAGACGGTGCAGCTCTTTCGTTTCTCTGTTGGTGGACTAGTTGCGTAGGAGTCACCGTACTATCAAGAGGGGATCTGCTTTGGTAAGGCTAGGGTAGAATCAACACGTACACATTCTTATTGCACCCGATGTTCCTTCCCGCTTCAATGGAGCTCTCCTTCCCCTCTTTTTTCTATCTGTCTGGCCCCAGCGGTAGTACCGCGAGCCACAACGGTAGTACCGCCGAAGACAACAAGCGGTAGTACCGCTCCTCAGCGGTAGTACCGCTTACTGGCTTCCGCCGTAGTACCGCTGAGGCTCCGGGCTACTACCGCCTCGACTCTTTGATGCCCGGATAATTAAGCTACAGTAATCCCCGGTTAATGGTGCCATGTCATCACATTACTGTTGCTGATCCTCACTTTATCCAAATCCCTATTCAAATTCAAATTTCTCAAACATGCAAAAATAAAATGTTTAAAGTGTGGCAAATAATCCCTGGATATTTGTCATGTTGGAATCAACCTCTTTTGAATTCTCAAAATGCCTCTGGGAGTTAATTTTTTGGTCTAGCCGTAAATTAAATGACATTTGCAAAATAAATAATTATTGTTTTTTAACTCTAATTGCCTCCAAACTTTATGTGCCACTCCAAAATATTGCGCTGGAATATTGTGCCAAATTTCTAGCTCAACTAAATTCATTTTCTATGGCAACTAAATAGGAAACATTAGCTAAAATTTGAAAACAGTTTTAAAAATGTAAAAAGGAAAAAAAACTCCCTGCTGGGCCTTGACCCAGATGGCCAATTGGCCCAACAGGCCGGCAGGGGCCCACCCCCTGCCTACACCTAACCCCACTCCGTGAACCCTAATCTCTCTCGATCCCCACTCACCCCCACTCACCCTCGTTTCCCACTCTGTCCCCATGTTCTAGATCGGGGGCACTCGCCCCTCGACCCCGACGCCCGCGTTGACCACCACTCGCCGGACTGCCCCGCCGCCGCTCGGAACCCCCCTCTTCGCCGGACCACCTCCCCGGCAAGCGCCTCCCCGTCCTCGACCTCCTCCCCAACGACGCCCCGTGACGCCGCCCCGAGCCCTCCTTCCTCCTCTGCTTCGCCGGCCGCCGACGCCAAATCCGGCGACCTCGAGCCCTCCCCGAGCCCACTCGTGCACACCTGCAGGACCACGGTGAGCCCGCGGTCTTCCCCCTCGCTCGCTAGCTCGATTCCGCGCCCGTAGCTCACCCCCTCCGTCGTGCCGAGCTCGTCGTCGCGTTTGCTTCGCCGCCGCGGCCATCAAAGGCTAGCTCGCGCCCGAAGCCCGTCGCCGTGCTCCTGAAACGCCAGGGAGGCACGTGCACCCCCTAGTTCGACTCGGACGAGCGCCTGGGCTCGATCCCGAGGCCTCCTTGCTCCTGTCACCCGCGTCTCACCCCACTACTCCGGAGCACCGACGCTCGCCGGTCGTCCCCTTCACCCCACTGCTGCCGGCACAGCTTGTTCCACCCGCTTGACCCCGCGTCGCCTGGAGTCGGCCGCCGCGGCCTGTCATCCTCGCTGGCGCCCCGCTGTCCTCGCCCCGTCGCACTCCCTGCCGGCGAATGCGCGCCCAGGCGCCCGTTGCCCGCAACCGTGCCCTGCGGGTTGGCGCTCGCGCCCGTTTCGCCCGGCCCATTAAGGCCCCCTAGGCCAATGACAGGGTGGCCCCGCCCCCAAAACACTTTTGTTAAAAAAAGTTAGAATAAATAAATTATTAATTAATTAATGAGTTAATTAAGTTAATTAATCATGTTTAACTAATCTAATTTAAATAAATTGGCCTAATCACTTAGTCTAATTAACTCGGTTTAGTTAAACCTGAGCCTATGACCAGTGGGACCCACGTGTCAGATTGACTAGTCAACCCCTCTGTTGACTGCTGACGTCATGCTGATGCAATAATTTTATTTTTGAATTAAATTAATAATAATTTCAGATTATTGTTTAAAATTTAAAAAATCATAGTAAATTAATCGTAACTCGGATCGAAAAACTTTGTACATGAAAGTTGTTCAGAACGACGAGACGAATCCGAATACACGGTTTGTTCGGCCGCCATGCATCCCTAGCATAGCCTGCTTCTTGTCTGAGCAACCAGGCAAGCCCCCCCCTTTGATCATCCCGATATCGCCCATTCTATACTCTCATGCTTGCATTAGATTTTGCTACTGTTATTGTTTGCTCCTATTCTGATGCATAGCCTGCTTTTGTACCTGTTGTTGTTACCTACCTGCTTATCCTAAACTGCTTAGTATAGGTTGGTTAGTGATCCATCAGTGACCCCCACTTGTCCTTGTTGCCCCTGCTTCATCATCGACGACTCGATCAATGTGATCAACGACCAGAGCCCGATACCTCACATCACATCACGCCCCTTTTGTTGCTCGACTCTGCAGAGCTACTATCGAGTGCCGAGGGTGATCCCTCATAACGCACTCCTGATGATAATTCTGTAGTGTAGCTATTCGGTCATTGTCATCAAGGGTGATTTCCCCTTTCACCATTCCTGATACGACTCTGTCGATCAACACATCAAGTGTGAACCTCGAGGATGGTCCCTCTTACATTCACCTTGATGATTACATTGAGTGGAATCCACCGAGGGTGATTCCTCGGGTTTTCCCCTTGATGTTTGGACACACGGTTACATTGGCTTTACTTGAGACATTGGTGAAAGTCGGGTGGGCCCGGAGAGCACCCGCAAGTTAATGATGTGGCACGGCTGGGCATTCTGAGCCCTTGTCGTAAGTCCACGAGACGGGGCGACGGGGTCACTTTCGATCGTGAGTCTCTGCTCGTCTCCGCAAGCTAATAATACACTATGGTTTGGGTATTTGTCTGAGTTGGCCTCTGGCCTTTACGCACCAACCACCACATGAGAATAGTTATGGGCCTCGACGTCGTGGTATCAGCCGAAACTTTGTCAGACGTCCAGTTCAGCAGTGCGGCACGGCTGGGCCGACACCATCCATGTAGAGGTGGATCCTGGACCCGCCCTGTACGCAATGACCCGGAGTGCAACGGACGATGGGCCCAGACCCGAGAGTGCTTAGGAGGTAGACCGGCGGGGACCTCTCTGCTGAGCCTAGGTAGGGCTGCGACGTGTTGATCTTCCGCGGCCGAGCATTGACCCTAGAAAGGTGTGTCCGGCCAACGTGACCGAGCGTGTTGGAAAACGTGGTGCACCCATGCAGGGAAGATTATCTATTAATAGTCGTGTCCACGGTAACGGACGTTCAGACTTATATCCTGATCTTTTACATCTACGAATGGATACTTGAATATGTGGCTCCGGGATTGCTTTCTCGCAGGGAGTCGAGGAAGGATCTCTGGGCATTAATGTTACAACATGCTTGTTAAATATTAAACTGCTATTCTTTACTCTTCTACATGCTGCAAGATGCGAGGAGCTGCGTGAAGATGCTAGTCTTTGATAGGCTAGGCCTTCCCCCTCTATTCTGGCATTCTGCAGTTCAGTCCACAGATACAAACCTTCCATTTGATACCAGTGCATACTTAGTATAGATCTGATGCTTGCGAGTACTTTGGATGAGTACTCACGGTTGCTTTGCTACCCCTTTTCCCCCTTCTCTCTTCTTTCCGGTTGATGCAACCAGTGTAGGGGAACGTAGCAGAAATTCAAAATTTTCTACGCATCACCAAGATCAATCTATGGAGAGACTAGCAACGAGAGAGAGAGGAGAGTGCATCTACATACCCTTGTAGATCGCTAAGCGGAAGCGTTCAAGAGAACGGGGTTGAAGGAGTCGTACTCGTCGTGATCCAAATCACCGGAGATCCTAGTGCCGAACGGACGACACCTCCGCGTTCAACACACGTACAGCCCGGTGACGTCTCCCATGCCTTGATCCAGCAAGGAGAGAGGGAGAGGTTGAGGAAGACTCCATCCAGCAGCAGCACGACGATGTGGTGGTGGTGGAGGAGCGTGGCAATCCTGCAGGGCTTTGCCAAGCACCGCAGGAGAGGAGGAGGACTTGGGAGAGGGGGAGGGCTGCGCCAGAACTTGGGTGCGGCTTCCCTCCCACCCCCCACATATATATAGGGGCAAAGGATTGGGGGGCCGGCCCCCTCAGATCCAATCTGAGGAGGGGGCGGCGGCCAGGGGGGTTGCCTTGCCCCCCAAGGCGAGGGGGGCGCCCCCTTTAGGGTTTCCCCCAAGCCCTAGGCGCTTTGGGCCTTGGTGGGGGGCGCACCAGCCCACCTGGGGCTGGTCCCCTCCCACACTTGGCCCATGCAGCCCTCTGGGGCCGGTGGCCCCACTTGGTGGACCCCCGGGACCCTCCCGGTGGTCCCGGTACATTATCGATAGCACCCGGAACTTTTCCGGTGACCAAAACAGGACTTCCCATATATAAATCTTTACCTTCGGACCATTCCGGAACTCCTCGTGACGTCCAGGATCTCATCCGGGACTCCGAACAACATTCGGTAACCACATACAAACTTCCTTTATAACCCTAGCATCATCGAACCTTAAGTGTGTAGACCCTGCGGGTTCGGGAATCATGCAGACATGACCAAGTCGTTCTCCGGTCAATAACCAACGGCGGGATCTGGATACCCATGTTGGCTCCCACATGTTCCACGATGATCTCATCGGATGAACCACGATGTCAAGGAGTCAATCGATCCCGTATACAATTCCCTTTGTCTAACGGTATTGTACTTGCCCGAGATTCGATCGTCGGTATGCCGATACCTTGTTCAATCTCGTTACCGGCAAGTCTCTTTACTCGTTCCGTAACACATCATCCCGTGATCAACCCCTTGGTCACATTGTGCACATTATGATGATGTCCTACCGAGTGGGCCCAGAGATACCTCTCCATCAACCGGAGTGACAAATCCGAGTCTCGATTCGTGCCAACCCAACAGACACTTTCGGAGATACATGTAGTGCACCTTTATAGCCACCCAGTTACGTTGTGACTTTTGGTACACCCAAAGCATTCCTACGGTATCCGGGAGTTGCACAATCTCATGGTCTAAGGAAATGATACTTGACATTAGAAAAGCTTTAGCATACGAACTAGGATCTTTGTGCTAGGCTTAGGATTGGGTCTTGTCCATCACATCATTCTCCTAATGATGTGATCCCGTTATCAACGACATCCAATATCCATGGTCAGGAAACCGTAACCATCTATTGATCAACGAGCTAGTCAACTAGAGGCTTACTAGGGACATGGTGTTGTCTATGTATCCACACATGTATCTGAGTTTCCTATCAATACAATTATAGCATGGATAATAAACGATTATCATGAATAAGCAAATATAATAATAACTAATTTATTATTGCCTCTAGGGCATATTTCCAACAACCAGATGGTGGATCCATGGAGCTAGATGCCACCGCCGATGGATGCTACTACATGAAGCCCGCCGATGATCAGGAGTAGTTAGGAGGTCCCAGGCAGGAGGCCTTTCCTCTTCGATCGTGTTGTTTTGTACTAGCCTTCTTAAGGCACCCTTGTTTAAGTTATGTCTGTACTCAGATATTGTTGCTTCCGCTGACTTTCTTCTGTATCGAGCTATGTATTCGAGCCCTCGAGGCCCCTGGCTTGTAATATAAAGCTTGTATTATTTTATTTGTGTCTAGAGTTGTGTTGTGATATCTTCCCGTGAGTCCCTGATCTTGATCGTACACATTTGCGTGTATGATTAGTGTACGATTGAATCAGGGGTGTCACAACGGTGTAGCTCTTTCGTTTCTCTGTTGGTGGACTAGTTACGTATGAGTCATCGTACTATCAAGAGGGGATCCGCTTTGGTAAGGCTAGGGTGGAATCAACACGTACACATTCTTATTGCACCCGCTGTTCCTTCCTGCTTCAATGGAGCTCTCCTTCCCCTCTTTGTTCTCTCTGTCTGGCCCCAGCGGTAGTACCGCGGGCCACAATGGTAGTACCGCCAAAGACAACAAGCGGTAGTACCGCTCCTCAGCGGTAGTACCGCTTACTGGCTTCCGCCGTAGTACCGCTGTGGCTCCGGGCTACTACCGCCTCGACTCGAGCCCTCGTTTTCTCGTGTCGGGTTCTACGGCACTAGTCGCGGCAGTAGTGGCGGTAGTACCGCTCCCGAGCGGTAGTACCGCCCTTACCACCGTGGTAGTACCGCTCTGGGTCCAGGACCTTGCTCCCCTCATGTGCGCGGCAGTACCGCTAGGTGGCGCGGTAGTACAGCCCACCCAAGCGGTAGTACCGCTCTCTGCGGGGCTGCTTGGGGGGGGGTAACGGTTGGATTGTTCCCTCCACTATATAAAGGGGTCTTCTTCCCCAAAGTTGACCTACATCTTCCCTCAAAAGCTCCATTGTTGCTCCAAGCTTCATTTTTGCCCGATCTCTCTCCTTAGCCAATCAAACTTGTTGATTTGCTCGGGAGTGGTTGAGAAGGCCCGGATCTACACTTGCACCAAGAGAAATTTGATTCCCCCCACTAATCCCTAGAGGATCTTGTTACTCTTGGGTGTTTGAGCACCCTAGACGGTTGAGGTCACCGTGGAGCCATAGTCCATTCTGGTGAAGCTTCGTGGTGTCGTTGGGAGCCTCCAATTAAGTTGTGGAGATTGCCCCAACCTTGTTTGTAAAGGTTCGGTCGCCGCCTTCAAGGGCACCAATAGTGGAATCACGGCATCTCGCATTGTGTGAGGGCGTGAGGAGATTACGGTGTCCGTAGTGGCTTCTTGGGGAGCATTGTGCCTCCACACCGCTCTCACAGAGACGTACTTCCCCTCAAAAGGAAGGAACTTCGGTAACACATCCTCGTCTTCACCGGCTCCACTCTTGATTACCTCGTGCGTTTACTTGTGCAAGCTTATTTGTGTTGTATCCCTTGCTTGCTTGTGTGCTAGCTATTGTTGCATCATATAGGTTGCTCACCTAGTTGCATATCTAGACAACCTACTTTGATGCAAAGTTTAATTTGGTAAAGAAAAGTATAAAAAGTGTTAGTTGCCTATTCACCCCCCTCTAGTCAACTATATCGATCCTTTCTCCCTTAGCACAAAAGAGGAAATCCTCCTCATCCGCGCCTGCTGGCACGACCTCTGGCGCCGTTCGTCACCGCACGCGTCACCCACGTGGAGGCGCGGGGCCGCGTGACTGGGCTGAACAACCCTTGACCTGCTGCCCCGGGAGGCCGCCTCGCGAGAGGAACTTGCGAGGCTCTTGGTGGAGCCGCCTAGTCAGCTCAGGACGCCTGCTGATGGGGGCCTCATAAGGTAAGGGCCTCGTGAGGGGTCCTGCTCGCGGCGATCGCTGGTGGGCCACTCCTTGGGCTCTTGATATGCGACGCGTCCTGATCTGAAGGCAGACGGGTTTGGGTATCCCCGGTTCCACGGGCCCGACAGTGGTGGGCCCACCTGCTCAGAGGCTGGCTTGGTGGGCCCACTTGGTAGTAGCAGCAGGAGTAGTAGTAGCCTAGTAGGGCTAATTTATTTTATTTTATTTGACCGGGAAAATATCCATCCATCCATCCATCCATGATGTGCGTGAGAGGTTGGTGTGTGTAATAAGTTTGGCATTTCTTTCACACAATCAACTGCCCACCCACGCCACTCCACGCAAGGAAGCAAACCGTCCGTCCCTATCCACTATCCACTTCTTCTTCTTCTTCTCCTCTGCTTTGCTTCGCTGCCAAGCCATCCTCGGATCGCTTCTCTCCTCTCATCTCCTCTCGCCGGCGACGACTCTCCGTTACCTACCCGCTCAGGTACGCGACCTCCCCTCCATTCTTTGTCATAGCTCTTGGTTGGTTTCTTGTGCGCATGGATTCGATGGAGTAGTCGTATCTCACAGCGAGCGCCTCTGTCTAATCTGACTGCAGGAAGGAAGAAGGAGAAAGAAAATGGCGGACGGCGGCGGCAGCGACTGGGAGGTGGTGTCGCTCACGGCCTCCACCTACGCAGCCTCACCAGGGCCAATCCCAATCTCGGCCCCCATCCACGACGCCGCTGACAAAACAGAGTCGCCTCTTCTTCTCCTCCCAAATCCTCCCGCTCCCCCTGCACATTTCTTCATGTCCCAGCACTTCAATCTCCCACTTTTTACTACTACCCATCTTGAGAATAACAATGGAAGCCAAGACCTAGAATCCGGCCCTGCCGCTGCCGTGCCGGACGGCGATGATGCCGACCATCTCAACACGCCCCGCCCAGAAAACCGCGACGGTGGGAGGGACGATGTGCCCGGCAATGGCCCGCACCTGCAGGTGGAAGGAGGAGGAGGGGGCGAGGAACTGCAGCAAACCACCATGTTCTGCTCTCTTCCTAAAGACGCTACTGCAGGTGCAGATGCTGCTGCTGATGCCACGGATGCCACTGCTGTCGGTTCTGCTACCCTGCCTGCTCCTGCTCCTGCTCCTGCCGCCACGGTGACGGTGGCTGCTCCTTCCGGCGGAGTGGGCGCTTGCAATTGCAATGCTGCTCAGGCTCAGGCGTGGTGGGAGAAGACCTTCTCCTTCCCGCGTCAAGATGGGAGTGGGAATGGCACACAGCCCCTCGCCTTCCGCTTCGTCTTCGTCGCCGGCAAACTGCAGCTTCAGGAAGAGGACCACCTCAGCGTCAGCCCTGTCCCTGAATTCGGCCAAACCCAGGTACCAACTCAACTCCCCTCTGTTTTTCTTAGACCTACTCTGCTTTCTGCAACTGTATTCCATTCCAGTTTTCTGCAAGTGAGGCCGACATCTCATCTGTGCGTACTTGCTAGCCAAATAGAGTAGACCGTAATAAGTACTCACTCCGTAAACTAATATAAGAGCGTTTAGAATACTAAAGTAGTGATCTAAACGCTCTTATATTAATTTACAGAGGGAGTACTAGGTAGCACCATTGTGTAGGTAGATAGATCATGAGAAACATACTCCCTCTGTTCACTTTTATAAGTCCTTGAAGACATTTCAGACAACATGCAAAGCAGCCTATTTTCAGTTGTCTGAAATGACTTATAAAAGTGAACGGAGGGAGTAGTATGTTGGTTCTGATGTACTAAACCTTTGCTTGTTGCAATTTGCAAATGCCGTGCACCTGTTATATATGAATTCAGAACCTATGGTAACATCAGTTTTTTTTTCCTTCTTTTGCTGCGGAAAATTGTTTGTTTCAGAAGATAAGCTGCACGGTGACTGAGCCGCTTGATCAGGCCAAGGTCAGCATGCTTGGTGGAGGAGGCCCTGTTGCTCAGCAGGGGTAAATTAACTAACTACACAAGCTTCATTGCATGCTGCTGCTGCTGCTGATGATGATGATGATGATGGCGAAAAATATACTAGTATGGTAGCTAAGTAGTAAGAATTTGATGATGACTTGGATCGATGATGATGACGAAAAGGGTGTGGTGAATCTTCTTTCTACTTACTCTGATCCATGTGAGTGGAGTGGTAGTACTTAATTAGTAGCTAGGCAATGGAGTAATGAGCATGTGTGTATGGGTGAGCACTAGTCCTGGTTAATTCTATCTATCTTGCTAGCTAGCTAAGCGTGGGCGTGGTGCTTGTAAAATATAAAGTGTTGTGTTTAAGCAAGCAGACACTGATATTTCTTGTTACAAGATCACTAATTAAGCAGAGATCAGTATATCTAGTCCCTCTACTCTGAACCAAGGTGATCTCAAGGAGTATATTTGTATGTATGTTGAATGGCCCTAAGTGAAGGGCATGCAGACGGTGAAATATAGTTAGTACTAGTACTAGTATGAACTTCGTATCTGCATCTGGCAGTCTGGTTGCCTGTTGAAGTTGAACGCAAGTCAAAAGGAAACATGGGCCAGAAAGTTTGACCTAGTCATGCATACGACTATGCCAATGGAACGGGTCAACATAGACATTTTCGGTATTCGGTATGTCTACGGAAAAACTTTGAAAAGGGATCCTTTCCCCCCTTCCTCGTGACCGCGTCGCCCCCGCCCCCGGCGCCTCCTCCCTGAACCCTCCCTCCTTGCCGCCGTCCGGTGTCGGGCCTAGCACGGGTGGCGGCTGCCGCTGGCCATTCCCCTCTGGCCGCGCTGACGCGGGGCGGTGCGGTGCCGCGGGGTGCTCCTAGGCGGCGGCAGTGCTTTCCGGCATGGTGGCGTGTGATCTACTAGGTGGCGGCGCTGCCGTTGGCGGCGCCCGCTCGGCCTAGATCTGGGCCCTTCGGGTCCCATCTGGGTCTTGGCGGGCCGGCGGCGGGGAGGGTCGTCGGCGTGGCTTCCGGGAAGCGGGGGAGCGGCGGTGGGCTAGTGGTGCTGGTGCCGCCCTGCTGCAGCGTGGCCAACGGGGCTTTGCGGGCCCAATTTGGGCCTGGCTGGGCCAGGAGTGGCTTGGTATGCCCTGTTGCTGCGTTTGGACGCACCCGCGATGGTGCCGGAGGCACGGGCCTCCCCCACGATGGCGGTGGAGGTAGTTCCCTCCCGCGCGGCTCCGGTGCTGCGGCTCCCGTCGCCTGGTGTGTCTCTCTCCATCCTCTTGGTCTTGTGCTGGTGATCTCAGTGAGGTGGCGTGGGTGGCGTCAAGATCGCGGTGGTGCATGCTGGTGGGCGGCGAGGTGGCTGGTTGGCTCCGGTCCGGTTGGCCGGTGGGGTTTGGAGTGCGGGAGAAATCCCGTGTCGGCTCTTCCGGCTCCGATGCGGTGATACCTGCAGGTGTTATGAATTCAGAACCTATAATAACATCAGTTTTTACTTTTGCTATGGAAAATTGTTTGTTTGAGAAGATAAGTTGCATGGTGACTGATCCACTTGGTCAGGTGAAGGGCAGCATATGCTTGGTGGAAGCCTTGTCGCTCAGCACGGGTAAAATTCTCAACGGTGACTGATCTAAGGAGACACGACTCTACAAAGCCTGCATATTCCACCGAGTGAAAATTTTAGATCATCAAATCTCATATAGCATTCTTTGATGACAAAATGATAATGACATAAAAATAATTAAAATTTCCAATACATTTCTATATTGAAAAACAAAAGTATAAAAAACCTCTATACCTAAACTTTCTTACTAAAATTGATACCTAAAATTTACTCATATAGCATTCCAACACATTTTTATAATTGAAATTTTTCTACTCATAAAACCTCCATTCAACCAATATTTTCTATTTTATTCTATTCAAAATACCTACATTCTGTTCATATAACTTATATGTTATATTTTATTCAAAATAACATAGATGGGGGAGGGAGGACGGGAGGAGGGAGGGAGGGAGGAGAGAGGGAGGGGAGAGGGAGGAGGCCGAGATGGTGGTAGATGGAGGGGGAGGAAGGAGGGAGAGAGGGAGGGGAGAGGGAGCGGCGGATGGAGGTGGGGCGACGGCTGGAGGAGGAGGAGGGAGGAGGGCCGCCAGAGGAAGGAGAGAGGAGGAGGGCGGCAAGAGGGAGGGGAGAGGATGGTGGAGAGGGAGGGGGAGGCAGTTACCTTGGGGCGACTGTGGGTGACGGCAGGCGACGACGCGCGACGGAGAGATATCAAGTGGCGTCAGCGGGCAGTCGCAGGGCCACCGGTGCTTGAAAGAGGTTCCGACCATGCAGGCCGATTAGGGAGGCAGGCAATGAGGAGCCCGGGCGCACGGGCAGGAGGAGTACGGCGATGTCGTCCGCGAGCTTCTTGACGACGGTGAACTTGTTGGTGGTGGCAACGATCATCTGGTCCAATTGAGAGTCGTAGCTGGCGTCGACGGCGGCCATCCACCAGGAGGTCGCCAACACCGTCTGGAGACAATCCTCAGTGCCATGCCACATGTCAACGTCATGGACCATCTGGCACAACCGCTGGCCGCTCGCGTGCATCACTGCCATGGGTCTGGAGTGAAAACTTTTGCGCTTAGTGTAGGTGCTTAGGCAAATGCTTAGGTGTGTACGATGTGGTAGATGCATTGGAATGGAGGGGTGCCTTTATATGAGCGCAAACTGCGTTGCATTCACATCGTGCTACCTCTTTTCCAGGTACTCCTCCCATTACTTTCCTCATGCATTCGTGATGCTAATTGAAGGAGGATGCATCATTGGTCGTTCAACATTTCGGGAACCGCTACCCTCTCCCTCGTGTGTATTAAAGCCGCATAGGGAACTGCGCCACCTGCTATCAAATTGAATAGTACTGCGTCGCCCGCTGCACGCCCGACTGAACACGCCTCCCTGCCTCCATCTATGCTTAATTACTGAATTTTAGTTGCAAAAAATTAGATACTGCTAGTGACTTTTAGCTTCATATTTTGACAAATCGCAGTGTTACCAGGTTGACAAATGGCAATGTTACTATATTAACAAATGTCAATCATTCCAGTTTGACAAATGGCAACATACCCAATATGACAGATGCAAATCTTACTAAATTGTTTGTAAGTGGTTGCACATGTGTCATGCAAAACAACCGTTTGCGTTGAAGAGATGCACAAATCCTGCTCTCACTTTGCTTACGGGTGTTCTTTCTAAAATGTTTGCGATCAAAATCCATTAAAACCTATAGCCATTAAAACCAAGAGACATGGCTTCATGTGAATGGTTCAAATTTTAATTATGCACATAAATGCAATGAAAAACTCAATTAATGCATAAAAATGTCCAAACGAACCCCGAAAAATCCCAAAAATTGACACATCACTCCTTTTGTTCTATGTTGACACGAGAATTTTTTTGAAAGCAATAAGAGGCAATGGATATCGTTTCGTCCCCAAAGGTGGGATGTTCCCTACTGAAACCATCATGCTTGTTGTGAGAAGCTCTGGTTTGTGAGAAGCATATCCCCAAACCTGCCCCAAATGGGACAAAAAATTTACCACAGCATGTTGATGCCGCTCCATGATAGCATGCCAAGTTTCATGAATTTCAGACAAGTTTTGGATTTACTAGAATTTAAAAACCAGGTATCTCAATGTTTTCGGTCGAGTGACGGTGCCAGGGTGTTTGACATTCATTCTCATTTCTTGCATGGGACCTAAGCATGCAAACAAGGACACATATTTCAAGTTTCAACCAATTTATATGCATTAGAGCATGTGCATGTAGTTCAAATTTTAATTATGCACATAGATGCATTGAAAAACTCAATTAATGCATAAAAATGTCCAAACGAACCCTGAAAAATCCCAAAAATTGACACAACACTCTTGTTGTTCTATGTTGACACGAGAAATTTTTTCAAAGCAATAAGAGGAGATGGATATCATTTTGTCCCCAAAGGTTGGACGTTCCCTACCGAAACCATCAGGCTTATTGTGAGAAGCTCTGGTTTGTGAGAAGCATATCCCCAAACCTGGCCCAAATGGGACAAAAATTTTACCACGGCATCTTGATGCCGCTCCATGATAGCATGCCAAGTTTCATGAATTTCATATGAGTTTTGCATTTACTAGAATTTAAAAACCAGGTATCTCAATGTTTGCGGCCGAGTGACGGTGGCAGGGTATTTGACATTCATTTCCATTTCTTGCATGGGACCTAAGCATGCAACCAAGGACACATATTTGAATTTTCAACAAATTTATATGCATTAGAGCATGTGCATGTAGTTCAAATTTGAATTATGCACATAAATGAATTGAAAAACTCAATTAATGCATAAAATTGTCCAAACGAACCCCGAAAAATCCCAAAAATTGACACTACACTCCTGTTGTTCTATGTTGACACGAGAATTTTTTTTCAAAGCAATAAGAGGCAATGGATATCGTTTTGTCCCCAAAGGTGGGACGTTCCCTACCGAAACCATCAGGCTTGTTGTGAGAAGCTCTGGTTTGTGAGAAGCATATCCCCAAACCTACCCCAAATGGGACAAAATTTTTACCAAGGCATGTTGATGCCGCTCCATCATGCATGCCAAGTTTCATGAATTTCAGACGAGTTTTGCATTTACTAGAATTTAAAAACTAGGTATCTCAATGTTTGCGGCCAAGTGACGGTGGCAGGGTGTTTGACATTCATTCCCATTTCTTGCATGGGACCTAAGCATGCAACCAAGGACACATATTTGAATTTTCAACCAATTTATATGCATTAGAGCATGTGCATGTAGTTCACATTTGAATTATACACATGAATGCATAGAAAACTGAGTTAATGTATAAAAATGTCCAAGCGGAACCCCCAAAAATCCAAAAATTGACACAACACCCCTGTTGTTCTATTTTGACAGTAGGAAAAAAATGAAATCGAGAAGAGGCAATGCATATCATTTCGTCCAGAAAGGTGAAACATTCCCTACCGAAACCATCGGGCTTGTTGTGAGAAGCTCTGGTTTGTGAGAAGCATATCCCCAAATCTGCCCCAAATAGGACAAAGAAATTACCACGACATGTTGATGCCGCTCCATGAGAGCATGCCAAGTTCATGAATTTCAGACGAGCTTTGGATTTACTAGAATTTAAAAACCAGGTATATATCTCAATGTTTGCGGCCGAGTGATGGTGGGAGGGTGTTTGATATTCATTCTCATTTCTTGCATGGGACCTAATTAAGTATGTAACCAAGGACACAAATTTGAATTTTGAACTAATTTATATGCATTAGAGCATGTGCATGTAGTTCAAATTTGAATTATGCACATGAATGCATAAAAAACTCAGTTAATGTATAAAAATGTCCAAGCGAACCCTGAAAAATCCCAAAAATTGACACAACACTCCTGTTGTTCTATGTTGACACTAGGAAAAAATTTTGAAATCGAGAAGATGCAACGGATATCATTTCGTCCAGAAAGGTGAAACGTTCCCTACTGAAACCATCACACTTGTTGTGAGAAGCTCTGGTTTATGAGAAGCTTATACCCAAACATGCCCCAAATGGGACAAACAATTTACCACGACATGTTGATGCCGCTCCATGATAGCATGCCAAGTTTCATGAATTTCGGACGACTTTTGGATTTACTAGAATTACAAAAGCAAGCACCTCAACGTTTGCCGGAGAGCCATGGTGCCGTGGTGTTTGAAATTCATCCCCATTTCTTGAATGGGACATAAACATCAACCCATGAACACATATATCATTTTATAACCCATTTTGGTGCACCGGAGCATGTGCATGTGGTTTAATTTTGAATTGTGCACCTGAAATGCCTAGAAAACCAAGTTACTATATAAAAATGTCCAAACGAACCCTGAAGAATTCCAAATTTTTTGACGACACAGCTATAGTTGCATGTTCACTACACATAGAAGTTCTAGCAATTCAAACACCATCCTTTGCAGTTGTGACCCCATTATGTAATTCAAATCAAGATGAAAAATCAAGTAGATCGCACACAGTTTATTATCATCAACCATTTGAGATGCAGTACAAAATATCCTGGAGCACCGTCGATGTATAGTATGCCTATGGCTTACTCGAGAAGGTTCGTCGGCTACAGTCCACAGCTCACTCTGAATAAGGGACCGTGTCTGGTGACACTTTGTGCACCAGTTTTTTCGCTGAAGCTATTCCAAATTTTCGGCTTCCGCGGAAATATCTACCTGCCCGCCCCTCCCCTTTACCAAAAGCCACATTTCCCCTGTTTACGCCTTCCTTTCCAAGTTGAAACCTTCACTCCTTGCTTGTAGTGCTGCCACCTCGTCGGTGACCCTCCTTCACGTTGCTCAGCCTCGCCTATCCAGGCAGGTAATCCACACCCGAACCCCATCCTCCTCCTCCTTCCACATCCCACATGCCCCGACTACCGACGCAAGCGCGACACCTTCCACCCAAATCACCGACCTCTCCACAAAATAAGTGCCGTCCTAAGCCATGGTGCACACACTATAGCCAGGATCTCTAGGAGCATTTTACAGCGGAGAAGCAAATCACGGCCGCACGTGCGGATGAGGTCGCGATGGCTGCCATTCGTGCCAACCCCCGGATCTTGGAGGAGCACCTCACTGTCGAGGCCACCGTCGACGCCTCGCACGCCGACGCCGCAACAAGGTTGGCTGCTTTAAATGACAGTTCGTGGCATTTCTCGAGGCCACCGTCGGTGCCTTCGACGAAGACTATGAGATGTTTTCTCAGCGTGCACGTGCTTACCTCATCTCGAGAGCCAACATGTTGGTGCCCGGAGTGGCTCAGGCAACTCACCACTATGACGAGGGCACCCACGATGTGGAGGCCTCACCCTCTTCCGTGTCCAAGGAGCTAGTCGTCATCGATATCTCCGACAATGAGTAGCTTGTCTTATTAGCTCACTATAAGGAACCATGTTCAGTTTGCTAGCTAGTGCCTTTCCTTAGCAAATTCTAGTGAATTGTACTATCTAATTTTACCATGCAATCTTCTGCTCTAGTGTATATGTTCTATATGTCATGCAATGTGGTGTTCAGTTAACTGTTTTGTTTAATTCTGCAAATGTGATGTTCAATTCTTTAGGGTGCAATTTTCCAAGTTGTCAGGCATGCTTGGTTTGGTTAACTGCTTGATCTTCTATTAGGAGTATGTTATATTGTGCAATGTGGTGCTCATTTAATGTTTGGTTCATTTGTTGTGGTGTTTAGTTAACTATTTGGTTCAATTCTGCAATGCGATGTTCAATTGTTATGTGTGCATTCTGTTATTGTATGCCATGTGAGAAATAAATCGAATTTGGCTGTACTAAATGCATGAGAAACAAATATAGTTGCTATATTTCCAAGTTGTGAAGCATGCTTGGTTTGGTTAACTATCTGATCTTCTATTAGGAGTATGTTATATTGTGCAATGTGGTGCTTAGTTAACGGTTGGTTCATTTGTTGTGGTGTTTAGTTAACTGCTTGGTTCAATTCTGCAATGCGATGGTCAATTGTTGTGGCTGCATTCTGTTATTGTATACTATTATACTTTGTCTTTTTTATTCCTTTGCCCCATTTCCAATATAGAGAAGATATTTATGCACATCCTTGTTTTCAGGTCTTTCCAAACCAGCTCACTGATGGTTACCTCGCAAACCACCTGTATGGACAGGAGGCGAGGAAGGTATTCATACAACACCCACGGTTCAATATTGAAGTGTTCCTCAAGAGGAAGAAGGATGGATGGTCAATCATCCACAGGCACTGGCCTAAAGTTGCAAAGACCTTCAACATCAATGAAGGCTCAATATTCGCCTTCCGCTTCAGCAGTTTTCCCGATGAGATGCATCTGTCTATGTATCATCTATGATGCTTATTTCGAAAGGTTCTAGATGTTGCATGTGAAACTTGATGCTGTTGCAGTTGTATAATGGGGTAGCTGAGTGCTGAAGCTATATCCTGTTGTACTCTGATGTATTTCAATTATGAAATCCTGCTTCCTTAATATGGGAATGAAATATATTATGTGTTTAATATAAATGTCAATTAGATTAATAAATGGATTATTAATAATAGGGCAATTAGCCTTCTAATTGGTTTTTGCTATTGCAAACGGTTATTGAGAAAATACCGTGGGTGATGACCTAAGGCAACGCACACAATTTCTAGGAATAAACCATGTTGGATCGATGAGGAATCACACATGACATTCTCTTCAAAACTGTTTGCGTTAGGCCACCTTGCGCAAACGTTTACCGCATAAAAGTTGTGTGTAATGGATAGCCTTTGCCACACAGTTTCTTCTACGCACCGTGTGTGATGCATTCAATAACGCAAAACGATAAAATTATTAATATTGTGTGTGATGGGAAGGCCATCACAAACGATTTAACGAGGACAATTGTGTGTGATGTACCCACGAATGGAAACGTTTTCCTTGTAGCGACTATGTGGGATGTATATACGAATGAAAACGTTTAGCGGGGACTGACTGTGCGGGATGTACTTACGATCGGAAATGATTTCGCTTGTATAATTGTATTTTTAGCACTACTCTATGTATAACCGTATTTGCTCCTCGCCAGTCGCACACGACCTCATTTTGCCAAGCGTGTGTGCCAGGAGGGCATATCCCCGATGGTTTCTGGGTCGTGTGGGAAGGACCCCATATCGCCCACGCTCACTAGGTGACAGTTCCGAATGCCGTCGCGGAAAGGGGTTAAAAACCGTTTGTATAGCACCGACGCATACCAGTGTGAACGAAAAGACCATGTGAGGCAGTTAGTGAAAGTAGTACTCGAATAGTGGTCAGTCGCGCCACAAGTGAGTAAGTATCAAAGAAGTCGTCACCTTCCTTTTGAGTATAACCCTTAGCCACCAGTCCTGCCTTGTACTTTTTGATAGTACCATCAGGCCTAAGCTTCTTCTTGAACACCTATTTGCACCCTATAGGTTTGCACCCATAAGGACGATCAGTTATCTCCCAAGTTTCATTTCCCAAGATGGAATCCATCTCACTACGACCGCTTCCTTCCAGTAGTGAGCATCTTCAGATGCATAGGGCTCTGAAATAGAACTGGGAGTGTCATCTATGAGATACACAAGAAAATCATCACCAAAGGACTTTGCAGTTCTCTGTCTCTTGCTCCTAGTAGGAACTTCATTGTTCTCCTCCACGGGACTTTCAAAGTGTTCCATCGAAATGATAGGTTCAGTAATTGTAACTAGCTCCTGATTCGATGAACTAGGATCTCCTGATTAGATGAGGTAGCCATATCCTTCATGGGAAATATAACTTCAAAGAAAGTCGCATCATTCGACTCCATGATCGTACCGACATGCATGTCAGGTACCTCAGATTTTACAACCAAGAATCTATAACCAATGCTATGAAAAGCATATCCCAGGAAAACACAATCCACAGTTTTTGGTCCCAGCTTCCGCTTCTTTGGAATTGATACATTGACTTTCGCCAAACAACCCCAGGTTCATAGATAAGAGAGTTTTAACCTTTTCTTCTCCCATTCCTCGAATGGAGTTATCTCTTTGTTCTTTGTGAGAACTCGGTTTAGGACATGACATGCAATCAATATCGCCTCCCCCCACCATGCCTTGGAGAGACCCGATGTGCCTAACATGGCGTTAACCAAATCAGTTAGAGTAAGATTCTTTCTTTCGGCCACCCCATTTGACTGAGGTGAATAGGGAGGCGTCCTCTCATGGATTATACCATGTTCCACACAAAAGGAATCAAATTAATTTGAGAAATACTCTCCACCACGATCGGACCTAAGCCTCTTGATCTTTTGATCAAGTTGGTTTTCCGCTTCAACTTTTTAGATCTTGATATAGTTCAAAGACTCATCCCTAGATTTTAGAAGATACACATGACAGTATCTAGTGGAGTCATAAATTAACGTCATAAAATACTTCTTTCCACGTTTTGTCAAAACACCATTCATTTCACATAGATCTGAATGTATGAGCTCTAGTGGTGCAAGATTTCTCGTTTCCGTTGTCACATGAGACTTACAAGGTTGCTTAGCTTGCACACACACTTGACACTTAGATCCCTTGACAGTGGTGAAACTAGGGATTAAGTTTAACTTCGCTAGTCGTGCCATGCAACCAAAGTTAACATGACAGAGACGTGAATGCCACACATTTGATTCACTATTGTTGCAAACATGATTAACAACTTTATTGCAAACGTCTGATAAGGATAAACAAAACAGGCCTCCTGGCTCATAGCCTTACCAAGAAAGGTTCCATACTTGGATATTACAAATTTATTCGACTCAAAGACAAGCTTGTAGCCATCTCTACACAGAAGAGATCTGCTAACAAAATTTTTATTGATGGAGGGGACATAATGCACGTTCTTCAGCCGCATGATCTTCCCCGAAGTAAACTTCACATCGATCGTGCCAACACCACGAACAGAAGCACTCGAACCGTTGCCCGTCAGCACGGTGGAAGTCCTTGTGGTCTCATAAGACGAAAACATGGAAATATCACCGCATACATGCACATTAGCACCCGTGTTAATTAACCAATCAGGAGAATGACATACTGAAAGAATAGTGAGAAATATACCATACCCAACATCCTTCATGTCAGTGTCTCCAAGATGATGCTTGTCATAGCGATTAGGGCAACTAGGAGCCCAATGATCAGGATCTCCACACACATGACAAACACCTTTCTTCTTGTCAATTCTTCTTCTTGAAGTTTGTGTGTTGTACAGCCTTGTTCTTCCCATCAAACTTGCTTTACCATCAAACTTGCCCTTGTTCTTGAACTTTTGGGGCTGGAAGTTTTTCTTCTGTACTATATTGGCACTAGAACCTCCCTCAGCACCTCGAGAACGGTTGTCATTTGCTCTCGCCTTTTCTTCCACATCAAGAGTACCAATGAGATCCAGAATGGAAAACATCTGCCTCGTATGCTTCAGTAGGGCAGCAAAGTTCCTCCACGAAGGAGGAAGCTTAGTGATGATACATTCAGCAACAAACTTGTCCGGTAGTATACAATTGAAGTGCTCAAGTTCTCTAGTGAATGACTGTATCTCATGAGCTTGCTCAACCACGGAGCGCTCTTAGTCATCCTGTAATCATAGAATTGCTCCATGATGTACAGCTCAGTGCCAGCATCCGAGACCCCAAACTTGGCCTCGAGTGCGTCCCACATATCTTTTCCATTATCAATTGATACATAAGGATCAACTATGTTCTCACCAAGAACACTCAAAAGAGCAGCCTTAAACAAAGTATCCATTTCTGAAAAGCTTGTGCATGTTAAGCATCATACTCTCCTTCAGGTTTGCCAAGAGTGGTGTCATAGCAACTCATGGTTTGAAACCATAAGACTGCTCTCACGCGCCACCTCTTATAGTGGATACCCTCAAACATAGGAGATCTCATGGAAGCAGCAAAATCACTTGGCGTAAATTGCCTATAATAAGGTTTTTGGATTGTTGGAAATATGTGCAATTTACCGAATGATTTTATTAAGAAAAATACTAGATAAAACATGACTAATATAACAGAGATAAAACAAGTCATGCGATCTGACAGAGAGAAGATAAATAGCATCCGCATATATGAACTGTAACCAAACATATCTAGGGCAAACAGTAGAACAAGGAACTGTGGCAGGACCTCTAACAGAAAAAACAAGAACACGTACAGGACAACAGCAGGAGCAGAAGCACTCGACTTGGGGTCGACATCTTCGCCAGCCGTGTTGTCGAAGAGGTTGTCGACGTCGGGGAAGAAGTCGTCGTTGGGGAAGTGGTCATCGGTGTCCGTGATGAACCGGATGGGGAACATCGTGGCAGTAGCGCAGTGCGAGGAGCGACCTCCCTTTTATAGGCGCAACTGAAGGAGGCGAGAGGCTGCACCGGAAGCTAAAGGGAACAAGGGAGACGAAGAGGCGAGCCGTTCGGATTCAGTGTCCACTACAGAAAAATGTTTCAGCTCACGCGTGACCTTTCGTATACCCGTCGTGCATGGCAAAAATTTAGACATCGGCTTGGCTCATTCCTGCGGCGCGTCGAGGCGGCGAAGGAGGAGCGTGCGTGGATGTCCCTCTTGTTCTCATCTCATACATGTGGGGAAAGAACCTTCCTTATAAAGAGGTCCAACTCCCTCTAAACTAACAATGTGAGACTAAACTTTAGTTCCACGTCTTGCCTTGCACGAATGGGTTGCGTGGACCTCTAGGATTTATTAGGAATTTCTGAAACTGCTATTGGGCTTGAATCAAAATAGACAAAATTCCATTACATGAGACATGAGGAGTGGATTGTAACCATACATAGATCCAAGGCAAGGCAATGCAATGCAATGCATAGTGGGTGATGCGTGAGATAGATGGATAGAAGGATATGCGTGCGGGTGCGGGTGCGTGTGGGTCGTTGTCATGGTGCACGAGCGTGCGCGCTTGGCTCCTTCACCTTTGCCAATTGAATTGATTGACTTGATCAAACAAACTCTCTCTGTCGTTGGCGATGGCGATGGCTGCCCCGCTCCACACGTCGACCTGAATGGAGAAGAGAAAGAAGAAGAGAACGCGTTCCTTCCACCTAGCCAATTCATCTCTATATCTTTCTTCCTTCCTTCACCATTGAGGTGAGGTGAGGGAGCTACTTTACTCACTTCCTTGTCAATAACTAGCTAGCAAGCTCTTCTTCTTCCTCCTCCAGCAGGCCTGATCTGTTGCCATGCGTGCATCACAAATTGATTAGCTACTTAGTTGGTTCCCTACCCATACAGATCCATCCACCACAGACAAGATTAGGTAGGTAGATAGATAGCTAGGATGCAGCAGCAGGCAAGGGCAGGGGAGGAGAGCAGCAGCGTGCACACGGTGAACGCGGCCGCCGTGGTTCTGGCCGCGGCCGCGCAGAGCAGCACCGGCCTGCGCCCCCACCACCACCACCATCTCCACGACCACGACCACGACCACGACACCTCCGCCGCCGCTACGGTACGTCCGTCGTCCTGCTTGCTTGCTTGGGTCGATCCCTTCCCCTTCCCTTGACGCGTGAGGAACAAGCGGTCGGTCACTGCGTACGTACGTACGGTTGTGTGTTGGCTTGGCCCTGTCCTACTCCTATCTTAGCTTAGCCGCACGTGCTGAATGAATGAACGAAACTGCCTGGTCATGTCTTGTTACTACTGTAGCTGTAAATGTTTCCATCCATCCACAGTTTACTTTGACCTTTCCATCCATTCATGTCAATGTCAATGTGTTGCCATCTTGTCTTGTTGGCGCCAAAAGTCACGCACTCTTCTTGCCTCCACCGCTCATCTCAAACCCAAATAGTCACGCATGGCAATGGCAATGGCAATGGCAATGCCATGATGATGCCACTAACTCGTGGAAATTAGTACTATACATATTCCGATCTAGTGCATCCACATGCGTGTTTGTGCAACCAGACACATCTGTTGTGATTTTAACTGACAGAGATGTGGCTGCTGCTCTGTTTTGCTTTGCTTTGCTTTGCAGAAGAAACGATGGTGGTCGCGGCTGTCGTCCACGCTCTGCTTCCGCCCGCACTTCCACGCCAACCCGCGCCGCGTCATCGCCGCCTACGCCGACGGCGACACGCCGCCACGCCCGCCCGCCACAGCATCCCACACGGCATCAGCATCGGCGTACGTGCACCAGGCCCCGCCTGCCCACCCGGTCTTCGCCTTCGCGGCGCCGCCCTCGTCGCCGGCCTCCTCGCTCTTCCAGTCGGAGGCGCCCTCACCGGTCCTCCTGGACCTCCACGGCACGGCCGGCAGCTCGCCCGGCATGTTCGCCGTGGGGCCCTACGCGCGCGGGCCGCAGCAGCTGGTGTCGCCCCCCGTGCTCTACTCCGCGCTCACCACCGAGCCCTCCACCGCGCCGCGCACGCCCCCGGCCACCACGGGGCCCTCCTCCCCCGAGGTCCCCTTCGCGCGCTTCGTCGTCGACGACGGAGGGCACGAGCTGCTGTTCCACCACGCCGCCTACCAGCTGCGCCAGCAGGGCAGACCTGCACCCCTCGTCTCGCCGGGACCGGAGCCGGGGTCCCCTTCGTCGCCGCGGCTCTTCCGGAGGCTGCACCGGCGCGACCAGCAGGGCTCGCTTCTCGACGGCCACGTCCCCGTCGCCTCCTCGTGTGAGGGCGCCGACGCCAGGGACGTAGACGATGATGAGGACGAGGAGGTGCCCGATAGCGCCGGGGAGTTCGTGTTCGGCCATGCCGACGGCCGCGGCGCCGCGCCGGATGAGGAGATAGTAGAAGGCAAGAAGTGGCATTTCTTCCCCATGGCCACGGGTGAGCAGCACGCTAAGATGTGAGCCCAATAGCGCTGCTGACCTGACAGTGCGACCCTGACAGTGTATCTAGTTCATCACCCTAAACTGATTCAGCAAACACAGTTTAGGCAAGGAAAATAATTTCTTTATGTGCATGTATGTACACAAGCTTTAACTTTGCTGGACAATGTAGTGACAAGAAGCTAAGTAATGTTGGTCCATGTCCCATGCACCTCTCTTCTGTCCAGTAAGATTTAAATTTGATTAGTTCAGTTAGATTTTTTATTTCACTCTAGCTAAAAGAATACTACTTAAGAGAAGAACCAGTTCCACTCCCACCCCAGACATGATGAAAACACTAATGATCACGAAAGATGGAGAACTGGCCAGAATTGGAGCCAACACACTCACGATAACACAGAAATGGTATCCACGTTCCAAAATATTGCCATTCATGAAGAAGAATCGGAAGAGCAACTCCAACGGGGCGACCAAATGGACGCGCGGTTTGTCCGTTTTTTCGTCTGTTTGGATCAGTCAGGTGGATGTGCGCGACCGCATTTTCATATGGTCCGGATTGATCGCCCAACGGGAGACGGACCAAAATCTGCCTAGCCGCCGTTGATCCTCGTGTTGGAGGGCAAACCAAGCCTTCTAGTTGGGAGAGTCGGCGGCGTACTCGGGTAGCCGCCGCTGCGCCGACGTGAGCAGCGCTCGGCGCCTGTGCACCTCCTTGTCGTGCGGCCGTTGTGTCCGCGGAACCGCCAGCACCGGGATCCGATGCGGATCGAGGTGCCAGTGGTGCGCCAGCGTCATGTCGGGGTAGGGCAGCGACTGCTTGTACTCCCAGTGCCACCGCTCTTGGTGCACTGGGATGTGCAGACGTCGCCGACCTGGGCAGGCATGCGCCTGTGGCGGCGGCGGGGGGAGTGGGGGAGGGGGAGGAGGAGGCACAGGGGGTGCTCCTGCCCTTGCCGGAGCTGCTGCCGAAGAGGCCCATTGCTAGGGTTTGGAGTGTCGCCGACGAGGAAGCACGAAGGGTGGTGGGGGCAGATGTGGACGAAAGTGGATGAGGCCGCCCCCCGCCGCACTCGTGGGTTAAAAGAGGACGCTTCCACTGGCTGACTAGTGAGCCCGCTGTTGATGGTCGTCATAAATTAGACGACGGGAGGTAGTTGGGTGGCCACCAAGTGGTGTTGGAAATATGCCCTAGAGGCAATAATAAAAGTATTATTATATTTCAATGTTCATGATAATTGTCTTTTGTTCATGCTATAACTGTATTATCCGGAAATCGTAATACACGTGTGAATACTTAGACCACAATATGTCCCTGGTGAGCCTCTAGTTGACTAGCTCGTTGTGATCAACAGATAGTCATGGTTTCCTCACTATGGACATTGGATGTCGTTGATAAGGGGATCACATCATTAGAAGAATGATGTGATGGACAAGACCCAATCCTAAGCATAGCATAAAAGATCGTGTAGTTCGTTTTGCTAGAGCTTTGCCAATGTCAAGTATCTCTTCCTTCGACCATGAGATCGTGTAACTCCCGGATACCGTAAGAGTGCCTTGGGTGTATCAAACGTCACAACGTAACTGGGTGACTATAAAGGTGCATTACAGGTATCTCCGAAAGTATCTGTTGGGTTGACACGGATCGAGACTGGGATTTGTCACTCCGTATGACGGAGAGGTATCTCTGGGCCCACTCGGTAATGCATCATCATAATGAGCTCAATGTGACCAAGGTGTTGGACACGGGATCATGCATTACGGTACGAGTAAAGTGACTTGCCGGTAACGAGACTGAACAAGGTATTGGGATACCGACGATCGAGTCTCGGGCAAGTAACGTACCGATTGACAAAGGGAATTGTATACAGGGTTTGATCGAATCCTTGACATCGTGGTTCATCCGATGACAACATCGAGGAGCATGTGGGAGCCATCATGGGTATCCAGATCCCGCTGTTGGTTATTGACCTGAGAGCGTCTCGATCATGTCTGCATGTCTCCCGAACCCGTAGGGTCTACACACTTAAGGTTCGGTGACGCTAGGGTTATTAGGAAGACTAGTATGTGACTACCGAATGTTGTTCGGAGTCTCGGATGGGATCCCGGACGTCACGAGGAGCTCCGGAAGGGTCCGGAGGTAAAGATTTATATATGGGAAGTTGTCAAACGGGCACCGGGAAGTTTTGGGGTCATACCGGTATTGTACCGGGGCCACCGGAAGGGTTCCGGGGGTCCACCGGGAGGGGCCACCCCTCCCGGGGGACCACATGGGCTGCGTGGGGCAGGGAGCCAGCCCCTGGTGGGCTGGGCGCACCCCCTCCCTTGGGCCCTTGCGCCTAGGGTTGAGGGGGGAACCCTAGAGGGGGCGCCCCCCTTGGCTTGGGGGGCAAGCCACCCTCTCCCCCTCTCCCCTTGGCCGCCGCCCCCCTCTAGATGGGATCTAGAGGGGCCGGCCCCCTTCTCCCTTCCCCCTATAAATAGAGGGGTGAGGGGAGGGCAGCCGCACCACCCTCCAAGGCGCAGCCCTCCCCTCCCCAACACCTCTCCTCCTCCGTTGTGTGCTCGGCGAAGCCCTGTCGGAGTACTGCTTCTCCACCATCACCACGCCGTCGTGCTGCCGGTGGAGCTGTCTTCCTCAACCTCTCCTTCCCCCTTGCTGGATCAAGAAGGAGGAGACGTCTCCCGTCCCGTACGTGTGTTGAACGCGGAGGTGCTGTCCGTTCAGCACTTGGTCATCGGTGATTTGAATCACGTCGAGTACGACTCCATCATCACCTTGCAAGCTTCCGCACGCGATCTACAAGTGGTATGTAGATGCAAACTCACTCCCTCGACTCGTTGCTTAGATGAACTCATAGATGGATCTTGGTGAAACCGTAAGAAAAATTTTAATTTTCTGCAACGTTCCCCAACAGTGGCATCATGAGCTAGGTCTATGCGTAGTTCTCTAATGCACGAGTAGAACACAATTTGTTGTGGGCGTGGATCTTGTCAACTTACTTGCCTCTACTAGTCTTTTCTTGCTCAACGGTATTGTGGGATGAAGCGGCCCGGACCAACCTTACACGTACGCTTACGTGAGACCGGTTCCACCGATTGACATGCACTAGTTGCATAAGGTGGTTGGCGGGTGACTGTCTCTCCCACTTTAGTTGGAGCGGATTTGATGAACAGGGCCCTTATGAAGGGTAAATAGAAGTTGACAAAATCACGTTGTGGTGATTCGTAGGTAAGAAAACGTTCTTGCTAGAACCCAATCGCAGCCACGTAAAAGATGCAACAACAATTAGAGGACGTCTAACTTGTTTTTGCAGCGATTGATCATGTGATGTGATATGGCCAGAAGTTGTGATGAATGATGAATTGTGATGTATGAGATCATGTTCTTGTAATAGGATTCACGACTTGCATGTCGATGAGTATGACAACCGGCAGGAGCCATAGGAGTTGTCTTTATTTTTTTGTATGACCTGCGTGTCATTGAATAACGCCATGTAAACTACTTTACTTTATTGCTAAACGTTAGTCATAGAAGTAGAAGTAGTCGTTGGCGTGACAACTTCATGAAGACATGATGATGGAGATCATGATGATGGAGATCATGGTGTCAAGCCGGTGACAAGATGATCATGGAGCACCGAAGATGGAGATCAATGGAGCTTTATGATATTGGCCATATCATGTCACAACTATATAATTGCATGTGATGTTTATTATGTTTATGCATCTTGTTTACTTAGGACGACGGTAGTAAATAAGATGATCCCTTACAAAATTTCAAGAAGTGTTCTCCCCTAACTGTGCACCGTTGGTACAGTTCGTCGCTTCTAAGCACCACGTGATGATCGGGTGTGATGGATTCTTACGTTCACATACAACGGGTGTAAGACAGTTTTACACAGCGAAAACACTTAGGGTTAACTTGACGAGCCTAGCATGTGCAGACATGGCCTCGGAACACGGAGACCGAAAGGTCGAACACGAGTCGTATGGAAGATACGATCAACATGAAGATGTTCACCGACGATGACTAGTCCGTCTCACGTGATGGTCGGACACGGGCTAGTCGACTCGGATCGTGTAACACTTAGATGACTAGAGGGATGTCTAATCTAAGTGGGAGTTCATAATTTGATTAGAACTTTATTATCATGAACTTAGTCTAAAACCTTTGCAAATATGTCTTGTAGATCAATGGCCAACGCTAATGTCAACATGAACTTCAACGCGTTCCTAGAGAAAACCAAGCTGAAAGATGATGGTAGCAACTATACGGACTGGGTCCGGAACCTGAGGATCATCCTCATAGCTGCCAGAAAGCAATATGTCCTAGAAGGACCGCTAGGTGACGCTCCCGTCCCAGAGAACCAAGACGTTATGAACGCTTGGCAAGCTCGTGCTGATGATTACTCCCTCGTTCAGTGCGGCATGCTTTACAGCTTAGAACCGGGGCTCCAAAAGCGTTTTGAGCACCACGGAGCATATGAGATGTTCGAAGAGCTGAAACTAGTTTTCCAAGCTCATGCCCGGGTCGAGAAATATGATGTCTCTGACAAGTTCTACAGTTGTAAGATGGAGGAAAACAGTTCTGTCAGTGAGCACATCCTGAAGATGTCTGGGTTGCACAACCGTATGACCCAGCTGAACATAAATCTCCCAGATGAGGCGGTCATTGACAGAATCCTCCAGTCGCTCCCACCAAGCTACAAGAGCTTTGTGATGAACTACAACATGCAAGGGATGGTAAAGACCATTCCTGAAGTGTTCTCGATGCTGAAGTCAGCAGAGGCTGAAATCAAGAAAGAACATCAAGTGTTGATGGTCAATAAGACCACTAAGTTCAAGAAGGGCAAGGGTAAGAAGAACTTCAAGAAGGACGGCAAAGATGTTGCCGCGCCCGGTAAGCCTGTTGCCGGGAAGAAGTCAAAGAATGGACCCAAGCCTGAGACTGAGTGCTTTTATTGCAAGGGGAAGGGTCACTGGAAACGGAACTGCCCCAAATACTTAGCGGATAAGAAGGCCGGCAACACCAAAGGTATATTTGATATACATGTGATTGATGTGTACCTTACCAGTACTCGTAGTAACTCCTGGGTATTTGATACCGGTGCCGTTGCTCATATTTGTAACTCACAGCAGGAGCTGCGAAATAAACGGAGACTGGCGAAGGACGAGGTGACTATGCGCGCCGGGAATGGTTCCAGAGTCGATGTGATCGCCGTCGGCACGCTGCCTCTACATTTACCTACGGGATTAGTTTTGAACCTTAATGATTGTTATTTAGTGCCATGTTTGAGCATGAACATTGTATCTGAATCTCGTTTAATACGAGATGGCTACTCATTTAAGTCTGAGAATAATGGTTGTTCAATTTATATGAGAGATATGTTTTATGGTCATGCTCCGATGGTCAATGGTTTATTCTTAATGAATCTCGAGCGTAATGTTACACATGTTCATAGTGTGGATGCCAAAAGATGTAAAGTTGATAACGATAGTCCCACATACTTGTGGCACTGCCGCCTTGGTCACATTGGTGTCAAGCGCATGAAGAAGCTCCATACTGATGGACTTTTGGAGTCTCTTGATTATGAATCGTTTGACACATGCGAACCATGCCTCTTGGGCAAAATGACCAAGACTCCGTTCTCCGGAACAATGGAGCGAGCAACCAACTTGTTGGAAATCATACATACCGATGTGTGCGGTCCGATGAGCGTTGAGGCTCGCGGAGGATATCGTTATGTTCTCACTCTCACTGATGACTTGAGTAGATATGGGTATGTCTACTTAATGAAACACAAGTCTGAGACCTTTGAAAAGTTCAAGGAATTTCAGAGTGAGGTAGAGAATCAACGTGACCGAAAGATAAAATTCTTACGATCAGATCGTGGAGGAGAATACTTAAGTCACGAATTTGGTACACACTTAAGGAAATGTGGAATCGTTTCACAACTCACGCCGCCTGCAACACCTCAGCAAAACGGTGTGTCCGAACATCGTAATCGCACTCTATTGGATATGGTGCGGTCTATGATGTCTCTTACCGATTTACCGCTATCATTTTGGGGATACGCTCTAGAGACAGCTACATTTACTTTAAATAGGGCACCGTCTAAATCCGTTGAGACGACACCGTATGAATTATGGTTTGGAAGAAACCTAAGCTATCGTTTCTAAAAGTTTGGGGATGCGATGCTTATGTCAAGAAACTTCAACCTGAAAAGCTCGAACCCAAGTCGGAAAAATGCGTATTCATAGGATACCCAAAGGAAACTGTCGGGTATACCTTCTACTTAAGATCCGAAGGCAAGATCTTTGTTGCCAAGAACGGATGCTTTCTGGAAAAAGAGTTTCTCTCGAAAGAAGTAAGTGGGAGGAAAGTAGAACTCGATGAAGTACTACCTCTTGAATGGGAAAGTGGCGCAGCGCAGGAAACTGTTCCTGTGATGCCCACACTAACTGAAGAGGAAAACAATGATGATGATCAAGGTACTTCGGATCAAGTTACTACTGAACTTCGTAGGTCCACAAGGACACGTTCCGCACCAGAGTGGTACGGCAACCCTGTCCTGGAAATCATGTTGTTAGACAACAATGAACCTTCGAACTATGAAGAAGCGATGGCGGGCCCGGATTCCAACAAATGGCTTGAAGCCATGAAATCCGAGATAGAATCCATGTATGAAAACAAAGTATGGACTTTGACAGACTTGCCCGATGATCGGCGAGCGATAGAAAACAAATGGATTTTTAAGAAGAAGACGGACGCGAATGGTAATGTTACCATCTATAAGGCTCGACTTGTCGCTAAGGGTTATCGACAAGTTCAAGGGATTGACTACGACGAGACTTTCTCTCCCGTAGCGAAGCTGAAGTCCGTCCGAATCATGTTAGCAATTTCCGCATACTATGATTATGAGATATGGCAGATGGACGTCAAAACGGCATTCCTTAACGGACATCTTAAGGAAGAGCTGTATATGATGCAGCCGGAAGGTTTTGTCGATCCTCGGAACGCTAACAAAGTATGCAAGCTCCAGCGATCCATTTATGGACTGGTGCAAGCATCTCGGAGTTGGAACATTCGCTTTGATGAGATGATCAAAGCGTTTGGATTTGCGCAGACTTATGGAGAAGCCTGCGTTTACAAGAAAGTGAGTGGGAGCTCTGTAGCATTTCTCATATTATATGTAGATGACATACTTTTGATGGGAAATGATACGAAACTTCTGGACAGCATTAAGGCCTACTTGAACAAGTGTTTTTCAATGAAGGACCTTGGAGAAGCTGCTTATATATTAGGCATCAAGATCTATAGAGATAGATCGAGACGCCTCATAGGTCTTTCACAAAGCACATACCTTGATAAGATTTTGAAGAGGTTCAAAATGGATCAGTCCAAGAAGGGGTTCTTGCCTATGTTACAAGGTGTGAGACTGAGCTCGGCTCAGTCACCGACCACGGCAAAAGATAAAGAAGAGATGAGTGTCATCCCCTATGCTTCAGCCATAGGATCTATTATGTATGCCATGCTGTGTACCAGACCCGATGTAAACCTTGCCGTAAGTTTGGTAGCAAGATACCAAAGTAATCCCGGCAAGGAACACTGGACAGCGGTCAAGAATATCCTGAAGTACCTGAAAAGGACGAAGGACATGTTTCTCGTTTATGGAGGAGACGAAGAGCTCGTCGTAAAGGGTTACGTCGACGCTAGCTTCGACTCAGATCTGGATGACTCTAAGTCACAAACCGGATACGTGTATATGTTGAATGGTGGAGCAGTAAGCTGGTGCAGCTGCAAGCAGAGCGTCATGGCGGGATCTACGTGTGAAGCGGAGTACATGGCAGCCTCGGAGGCAGCGCATGAAGCGATTTGGGTGAAGGAGTTCATCACCGACCTAGGAGTCATACCCAATGCGTCGGGGCCGATCAAACTCTTCTGTGACAACACTGGAGCTATTGCCCTTGCCAAGGAGCCCAGGTTTCACAAGAAGACCAGGCACATCAAGCGTCGTTTCAACTCCATCCGTGAAAATGTTCAAGATGGAGTAGAGATTTGCAAAGTGCACACGGATCTGAATGTCGCAGATCCGCTGACTAAACCTCTCTCGCGTGCAAAACATGATCAACACCAGAACTCTATGGGTGTTCGATTCATCACAATGTAACTAGATTGGTGACTCTAGTGCAAGTGGTAGACTGTTGGAAATATGCCCTAGAGGCAATAATAAAAGTATTATTATATTTCAATGTTCATGATAATTGTCTTTTGTTCATGCTATAACTGTATTATCCGGAAATCGTAATACACGTGTGAATACTTAGACCACAATATGTCCCTGGTGAGCCTCTAGTTGACTAGCTCGTTGTGATCAACAGATAGTCATGGTTTCCTGACTATGGACATTGGATGTCGTTGATAACGGGATCACATCATTAGGAGAATGATGTGATGGACAAGACCCAATCCTAAGCATAGCATAAAAGATCGTGTAGTTCGTTTTGCTAGAGCTTTGCCAATGTCAAGTATCTCTTCCTTCGACCATGAGATCGTGTAACTCCCGGATACCGTAAGAGTGCCTTGGGTGTATCAAACGTCACAACGTAACTGGGTGACTATAAAGGTGCATTACAGGTATCTTCGAAAGTATCTGTTGGGTTGACACGGATCGAGACTGAGATTTGTCACTCCGTATGACGGAGAGGTATCTCTGGGCCCACTCGGTAATGCATCATCATAATGAGCTCAATGTGACCAAGGTGTTGGACACGGGATCATGCATTACGGTACGAGTAAAGTGACTTGCCGGTAACGAGACTGAACAAGGTATTGGGATACCGACGATCGAGTCTCGGGCAAGTAACGTACCGATTGACAAATGGAATTGTATACAGGGTTTGATCGAATCCTCGACATCGTGGTTCATCCGATGACAACATCGAGGAGCATGTGGGAGCCATCATGGGTATCCAGATCCCGCTGTTGGTTATTGACCTGAGAGCGTCTCGATCATGTCTGCATGTCTCCCGAACCCGTAGGGTCTACACACTTAAGGTTCGGTGACGCTAGGGTTATTAGGAAGACTAGTATGTGACTACCGAATGTTGTTCGGAGTCTCGGATGGGATCCCGGACGTCACGAGGAGCTCCGAAAGGGTCCGGAGGTAAAGATTTATATATGGGAAGTTGTCAAACGGGCACCGGGAAGTTTCGGGGTCATACCGGTATTGTACCGGGGCCACCAGAAGGGTTCCGGGGGTCCACCGGGAGGGGCCACCCCTCCCGGGGGACCACATGGGCTGCGTGGGGCAGGGAGCCAGCCCCTGGTGGGCTGGTCGCACCCCCTCCCTTGGGCCCTTGCGCCTAGGGTTGAGGGGGGAACCCTAGAGGGGGCGCCCCCCTTGGCTTGGGGGGCAAGCCACCCTCTCCCCCTCTCCCCTTGGCCGCCGCCCCCCTCTAGATGGGATCTAGAGGGGCCGGCCCCCTTCTCCCTTCCCCCTATAAATAGAGGGGTGAGGGGAGGGCAGCCGCACCACCCTCCAAGGCGCAGCCCTCCCCTCCCCAACACCTCTCCTCCTCCGTTGTGTGCTCGGCGAAGCCCTGTCGGAGTACTGCATCTCCACCATCACCACGCCGTCGTGCTGCCGGTGGAGCTGTCTTCCTCAACCTCTCCTTCCCCCTTGCTGGATCAAGAAGGAGGAGACGTCTCCCGTCCCGTACGTGTGTTGAACGCGGAGGTGCTGTCCGTTCAGCACTTGGTCATCGGTGATTCGAATCACGTCGAGTACGACTCCATCATCACCTTGCAAGCTTCCGCACGCGATCTACAAGTGGTATGTAGATGCAAACTCACTCCCTCGACTCGTTGCTTAGATGAACTCATAGATGGATCTTGGTGAAACCGTAGGAAAAATTTTAATTTTCTGCAACGTTCCCCAACAAGTGGGACCGCGGCGGACACCAACGTGAAGCGCGGCGCATCCGCGCCGACGCATTTCAGCCGCAATTTTGGGCCGGAAATGGATCGGCGCGTTTGGCCGGTGTTTTTGTCCGCGCCAACCCAAATAAACATGGGCGGACGAAATGGGTCGCCTCTTTGGAGTTGCTCTAAGAGTGTACAACTTTGTACTCTTTTTCTTTTGTAATTTTCTTATCATTTCGTAATTGTATTTTCCCTTTGTAATCTAGAGTGTGGCTTTGTACTTCTTTTCCTGCCCAAGTATGAAGTGTCTTAACAAGGTAGGTACTAATAAAGCTAAAAAATGATCCCATATGGCACTTTGCCTCTTTTTTTAAGTACTTTTTGAATTTATCAAAAATTTATGAATATTTAAAGTAATTGGGCCAAAAAAGCCCACGGTCCTTATGGGGCGTGGGTCAGACCTTTTAATTAATGTGTCGTGCCTGGGCCGTAAGATGAGGCGCGCGTGATGGCATGACGCAACCCGCTTATAAATGGGTTTCCGTGTGCCGCGCCATGCTAGACCCGTTTACAGGTGGGTCGTGCCCGGGCCAGGCCGGCCCGTTAGCCAGGTTTGGTCATGGATAAACAAACCTCTTATATGCATGCCTGGGAATGATCCTAGGAGGAAATTCCTTCTACTTGGGAGTGCTCCTATTCACCGACTTGTGCGGTTGGAAACGAGCAAACGCACACCCGCCAACACACTTTGGGTCGCGGGTGCCCCCATTTTTTCGCATTGAGTTTTTTGTTCTCTATTCGCTTTTTTAAAAATAGTATTGAATTTCTGAAAATGTTCACAAATCCAGGATTTTTTTCCTTTTTTGAAAAATAATTTTTTGTAAATTTAAAAATGCTCGTGAAATAAAAATGTTTACAAATAAAAGAAATCAATTTCACAAAAAAATGTATATTAAATAAAATTAGAAATTTTTCATGAGTTTCAGAAATATACACAGCTTTCGAAAATGCCTGAGAACTCCAAAAATATTCATGCAGCTCAAAAAATGTTCACTAATTTCAAAAATTGTTTGGAAGTTTGAAAAATACTCACGAATTTTTAAAAAAGTGTTTGTGGAATAAAATATTTTCATGAATTGAAAAAATGTTCATGAAACTCATAAAATCTTTGACAGTTTGAAAAATGTTCACGACTTTGGAAACCATATTCGTGAGTTTGGAAAAATGTTCATGAATTCAGAAAATAATTTCCAATTTTTAAAAAGTTCAGGAATGTAAATTTTTTTCACATATTAAGCAGTCACATAATTACAAAGAACAGTCAGCACTTACACAAAGAAAATCCAATGATAAAAAATCTGACTAAGCAACAACAAAATAACAAGATGAAACATTCGCACATGCGGGAAAATTATGTGGGGCACAATAATGAGAGAATTCCTTATTTGGCCCTTTCTTAAATTTTACTTCCTTTTTGGCCCAAAAAACTATTTTCTCCCCTTTTAACACTTGAACTTTATTTTGCTCCCTATGTGACACTTCCGTCAGATTTGGCTAGTAACGGCCCAAAAAACAGATTTGACCCCAAATATTCATTCGATAATGTTCCAGGCCCATGGGAAAGATATGTAGGGTGCAAACGTGCACACCGACTGGTTGATACCGTTAAATATATAAATGGGCCAAGCCGACTTCACTTTTTTTTTGGGGGGGGGGGGGCATAGGCCCCCTAGTATATAAATGGGCCAAGCCCAATAATTCTAACTAAACTATTCATTCATGGTTGATAGATTTAAATATCTATCAACAGAGTTATCGTTTGTACAATTTAATTGTGATTGATACCTTCAGACTAGAGGTGCGCTTCCACGTCGAGCAAGGCTTCTTGCTGACACAGCGAGCAGGAGGACATCGAGCCGACAGAGTAGCTGTCAGTGTGGGAATCACCTGCTCTGTGTAGGGGTCATTTTTGTTTTGGCTTTTCCAGACCGTTGGTTGTGCTGGTCACAAACTGTGGTCCTCGACTCGGCTGGGCCGATAAGAAAAAGAAGAGGGAGATGACCGGCCGAGTTGGGTTGGGTAGGGATGGGCTGGGCTGCGGCGCTTGGTGTTTTGATTAATAATTATGAAAATTGAGCAGAGTACATAAAGGCGTACAACGTATATGTATATATTATAAGAAAGAAAAGAAGAAAAGAAAGAAAGAGGTGTGTTTTAGAGGCAAGAAAGGAGAAAATTGGAAATGTGCATAAAACCCAAATAGGCAGGCAAAGAAGAGCTAGATAGCTATTTACTACTCCCTCGGTCTCACAATATAAGATGTTTTTGCAAGGTAAAGTTTTCAAGCTATTTTAGCTTACAAAGAATGTTTTATATTGTAAGACAGAGGAAGTATTTGGTTGTATGCATGCAAATTAATTGGTTGTAGGAATGCCCTCAAAGTAGGCAGGCGGGCGGGCATTAGGAAGACATAGTACTTAGCACGTACTTATGCGGTTGGGTTGGGATCCCACACGGCCACACCACACGCACGCAGTTTTACTACAGTACTACTCCCCCCGTCTCATAATATAAGAGTGTTTTTGACACTAGTGTAATGTAAAAAATGCTCTTATATTATGAGACGGAGGTAGTATATAGTAATCCCTATGCATAAATATTGATTATATCCTCCCCATTTGCTTGCCGGAGAGAGTTTTCACATGCACTTCTGGTCTCTACAAATTCACTTGCCATTAATGCATAATTTTTGGTTTCCATCGACTGAGGTCGAGGCATCCATCGACCATGGCAAGGGCATCAACTCGAGGATCAAAGAAAATTTTCAAAATGTCGTGAGCCAGGCTAGGCTTGCAAGCTCAGTCTTCCTTGTACTAAATATATTGTGCTTGAAAAACATTATGATGGGCCAAGGAGTGTGCCTTAGGGCTCGAGTGTGGGAAGTTAAACCACTAGAAGTGTGTTTGGGACGTCGATCCTGGGAAGCTACCGAGGTTTATAGTATGACACCGCCGGATACAAGTGAAATAAAATATCAAATCCATTGAGGCACACACAACCATTGCAAAACGTATCAGATGCCCAAAGGTTAAGATGTATGATATGAAAGATCTTATTAGCAGTTTATGTATCGGGTAGGAGACAGGGGGTACCGCTGCTTAATGCTTGAACTCACATGACAACTCCACCTAGAAAGAAGAAGTTGACAAGTGACATCCCTTTCTGAGATCTCAAACTATACTTATTCAACAACCCCATCTTGGTCGCTAATAAGCTGAAAGTGTATTCATTGAAGATTCTTCATGTCAAATGCCCAACCCATATATCATCGGATTACACACATTACTGGTACCAACCGATCTTTTGTTTCGAGATAATGTACCAATCAATCATGCATGGTGATCGAGGGCGTCTAGGTGCAGGCCCGGCGGGGCAGGTGGCTTGGGCTTGGGCTTGGGTTTGGGCTTGGGCTTGGGCTTGGGCGAGGGCATCATGCCGCAGCGGAGCATGCAGCCAAGGGTCTTGAGGTCGCAGTTGGTGATGCAGAGCGGCAGGGCGGGGCACGCGACCACGCAGGGAATCATGCACTTGAATGCGCAGAACATCACCATCGTGAAGCACCCCATCATGCACTGCATCTTCCCATCCAGCTCCATTGTTGTTGGGCGCTCCATCATCGTCTTTACCGCCACCGCGGCGTGAGCATGAACGGCAAGGACGTCGGCGAGGCCAGCCAGGGCGACCAGGGCGATGAGGAGGGCAGCGGAGCTGGTGCTGGTAGCCATGCTCGCTGGCCCGTGTGTTGTGGTTTGTGTAGTAGTGAGCTCTTCACTCGTAAGATAGTTTATATAGGGCTGGGTTTAGCGTGTCAAACCCTACTTGCATTTTGTGTGTGTTCGTTCTATTGTTGCTTTTCCACACACTCGCACACACACACGGCATGGTGATGATTAACGTATAATATATGGATGCATGAAATATGTGTGAACCAAGAAATTTAATATGTAACAAATAACGGTTCATTCGCTGGACAATACTAGTGCATCTTTCTTATTTCACCATACTAATTGGAGAAGGCATCATTGAAGCCTCTACGTTAATTCTCATCATCTTCAAAATATGTCCGTCCGCTTACCCTAAGATCAGTCCGCAACCGTGGGATGACGTATAGTGATGTGCCTCGGTCTCTCGATCCTCTGGAGCATATGCCTCTTAGGGAGAAGAAGGCATAGAGGTTGGTTTGGATAAGATTCGGGGAGATACGAGTTCGAAATGAGCGGACCGTTAGGCTCTCTTCCTGGCGACGGACCGGGCTCCCCGCCGCGGTCGCCTTTGGCTCCGGCCTCCGAGGGCTGGGAGGTGGTCCGGCGCGGCGCTAGCTCATCCCCGCCGAGGCCGGGGCCGGTCATGGGGGTTGGCGCGGCGCGGGCTCCAGTGGGTGGCCGCTTCTGGGCGCTGGCCGAGTTCGGTTCGGAGGACGAGGAGGGCGAGGATTCGGAGGTGGAGGCCAGGATGTTGGTGCCGGCGAGGCCGTCGTTAGGTGATTTCGTGGCTCGTGCGCACGCGGAGGGGAGCGGTGCCGCGCGGGCGCGCCGCCGGTTCGCTCCGGGCGGCAGGGGATCGCGCGCGGTCGCCGTCCGTGCTTGGAGACCTTCTCTGACTCCGGGCAGGGGCTCGGTGTCTCCTGGGGGTGCCGCGCAGGGCATTCGGGAGAGGGCGGCGGCTGCTCTTCTGGCTCCGGTGGATTCAGAGGAGGAGTGGCCGGGCCTGCCGGAGGCGGCGGCGGTCGGCAGGGTGCTGACGGCGGCGGCGGCTGAGCCGCGGGCGGCGGCGGGTGGATCTGTTTCCCGTGTGGCTAGGGTTGCCGACTCTGGGCCCGGGGCCGTCGTGGGCCAGGCGGTTCGTGGGCCGGCCCACTCGCCAAGGCCGGCGGGGGTCAGCGTTGGCCCAAGGCCCGGGGGGGACAGTGCCACCTACTGGGCGAGGGGGGCTGGCTCCTACAGGGCCTGTGGGTTCTGTTCGACCTGCTTCGGGCCTGCCAAGGCCACGGCCCAGCTCTGGCGCCTATATATGGCTGCGCCGCGGATGCCGCGACCCCTCGCTAGGGTTTCCCGCATCCAGATCTGAGGTGCGGCGCTGGGCTCACCTTGCTCGTTCCATTCATCCCGTCTCCCCTCCTCCTCCTCTATCCATTTCGTTTGCGGCGGTGGTGATGAGCGGGAGGCGAGCGAGAAGCGGCCAATGGAGCCGCCGGTCTCGGATGGGGAGCGACGGCGTGAGCGCGACCTGCGGGATAAGGCGAAGAAGGAGATGCGTTCAAGGCCGAGCGGAAGAGCCGAGCGGAGTCTCGAGCAAGAGGGGCGCGAGGGGGGTTGGGGTCCCCCTCCCCCGTGGTGGATCCAGCAGCAGGAGCGCAGGAAGAAGAAGAAGGAGTTGGCTCGACGCAGGGAGCTCGAGCGCAAGTCAGCGGATCTCCCCAACTATGGTGGTGGCCATGGGGATCCTCTGGCCAAGAAGCCCAGGGCGGCGACCGAACCTCTGGCGGTGGCGCCTCCCCCGGGAGCGAAGGGCACAGCGGGCGAGCCCATTCCGGTGGAGGACGCGTTGGAGGCGCCGGATGTGGAGTGCTTCAAGTGCGGAAGACTAGGTCACTATCAGTCCAAGTGCAAGTTCCAGCCCCTATGTATGTTATGCAAGGAAGAAGGGCATGCATCTGCGCACTGTCCGACGAGGGGTCGGCAGCCTTGCTTGCAGATCATGGGAAGCGCTATCTCTGGGGAAGGCTTCTTCTGCCTACAGTTCGAAGAGGAGGCGGAGCTCGAGGGCCCTCGACTACTCTCGGTCGGCAATGCTGCGATTCTATCTGCTGAGCTGGGCCGCCTGAACCTGCGGGTCCTCAAGCAGGAGCTCAAGCACATGGTCACGGGGGACTGGGACTGGCAAGTCACCCAAGTGGGAGAAGATGATTTCATGGTGGTTTTCCCCTCTGCAGATCTCCTTCATATGGCCCGGACTAGTGGCAAGTTGTTCCTTTCCATCAACGACATCACTGCTAGGGTGCGTGACGTGGTTCATGAGGTGATTCCCCCTTTGGTTATGCCAGAAGCTTGGGTGCGGCTCCACGGGATCCCGGAGAAACATCGCAAGATCGAGCGCATCAAGGAGGCGTTCAAGATATTAGGGTGGCCTATCATGGTTGATGAGCTCTCCATCATTAAACTGGGCCCGGTGAGGATGAAGCTGGCCTGCAAGACCCCGGCCAAGCTGAACGGCACAGTGGAGGTCTGGTTCAACCACGAAGGGTACCAGATCAGGGTTGAGCTGGAGCAGCTACCGCGTAGGCTGGGGGATGGCGGAGGGGCTCCGGGGGCGGGCCCCTCCGCTCCCCCGCCTGACAGTCATCACGGCAAGGGCGGGACCCACAAGTCTGGACCTCAAGCGAGCAATTCCTCCAAGGTGGCTGCCAATGGTGTGAGTGTGCCCAGAGCTACGGCGGTGGTGCCACAGAAGGGAGCGGCTATCTCTGGTGAGTTGGTGGTTGGTCAGGATACGATGATGGGCGAGCTGGCAGACGAGCAGGAAGACAGCATTCAAGACACGTCTATTGATACTGAGACTTGGGAGAAGCTGGGGTGATCGTGACTCAAGACACGGCCGTAAGCCTCCCCCCCCTTGCTCGCTCCCTGGACCCGTCCTTCGAAGGGCTTGGGAATGAGCCAGTGTCTCTGCCGCTGGTGGCCATGGAGACTGCGGCCGTGCCTGCCTCCTCAGAGCGCGGCGGGGGTGCGGGGTTGGACTGCGTCCTCATGGACTCGGTCCCCACACCGGCCTCGGACCGGCGTTTGTCGAGCGGTTCCGGTCGCCAGGCCAAGAAGACTGCCGGGCGGAAGGCTGGGAGCAAGTCGGCGGACACGGCTGCAGTGGGGTCGGTGGCGGCGCTGGGAGGTGAACTGGGGGCGGCGTTGGTGGCTGCGGGGCCGGCAGCCAAGGCCAAGCGTACAAGGGCAACCCCGGTGGCGGCTCGGGCTCCAAGCGCACACGCCAAGGCCAAGCTCGGGGACATGACTTCTCTGGAAAGTGCCAAGCTCCGTGCTGCTGACAAAAACGTGGATGTTGCAGGTAACCTTCCCCCCTCCTTTAAGATTCTGAATGCTTTCTCCGATGAGCATCTTGCCGAGATTCTTCACGATAGCGGCGTTGCTCTAGATTCTTCGAATTTGGACATTATTTCGTTAGTGCGCGCGCGTGAAGAAGCCCAGGCCGCCCTCGCGGCTGCTGCTGCCAGGGAAGTGGCGGTTCAGTCCGTGGTCGGCGAGTCTTCAGCACCAGTAGGGGTTGGTGTTGCCGATCTGCCCATCGAGGGAGACGAGGCCAGGGTGGCCTCGGACTTGCCCTCTTCCAGCCGGGCACCGGCTAGGAAACGTGTGGCCAAGGCGGTGAGCTCCCGTGGAGTTCGCCTGCGTAACCGGATCATTTGATGCGATACATTTTCTGGAACATACGTGGTTGCGGACATGTGGGGCGTCGCACGCAGTTACGTGAGTACATGTCTAAAGAACGCATCGACTTTGTCGCGCTCCAAGAGACGATTAAGGCCGATTTTTCTTTTAGAGATCTTTTGGCGTACGATCCTCTTCAGCGTTTTGAGTGGTTTTGGTCTCCTTCCGTGGGCCTTTCTGGTGGCCAACTGATGGGTTGTAATAAAGACGCTTGCGAAGTTATTCTGTGGGAATCTGGTGAGTTTCATATCGCTGCCACTGTGCGTCATCGGGTTTCCCTTGCCTCTTGGGTGATCGTAAGTGTTTATGGGCCGGCTAATCATGCGAGGTCCGCTGAGTTCCTGGGTGAACTCACAGCGCTGGTTGGGGCCAAACAAGCGTCCAACTTACCAGTTTTGGTGGGTGGAGATTTTAACTTGATTCGCTCGGGGGCGGACAAGAACAACGACAACATTAACTGGGCAAGGGTGTCCTTGTTCAATAATGCCATCGCGGCAGCGGCACTTAGAGAGATTGCGCGCACTGGGGCTAGATACACGTGGACGAACAAACAACGGGAGCCAGTGCGTTGTGTACTTGACCGTGTTTTTTGTTCAAGTGACTGGGAGGTTTTGTTTCCCCTCTGTACCTTAGTGGCTGAGACGCGCACCGGATCAGACCACGTCCCGCTGATCCTTTCCTCAGGGGAGGAAAGTGTGCGTCGTAGTCATAGATTCTTTTTCGAGACAGCGTGGTTCGAACACGAAGGCTTCTGCCAATTGGTCACGCATCGCTGGTCCTTGATTGGTAATTAGGTTGGTCCCCATCATGGACCAGTTGAGTTTTGGTACTCTGCGGCTGCTGCCTTGCGGGCTTTCCTCAGGGGATGGGGAGCCAATCATGGCAGTGATTCTAAACGGGCCAGGGAGCGCATAGTGGGTGAAACCTCTCTCCTTGACGCGCAAGCGGATGTGAGATCCTTCTCTGGGGACGAATGGGAGTATAGATACTCCTTAGTGAACCAAGTCTTGGCAATTCTCAGGGAGGAGGAGGAGTATTGGCGCCGTAGGGGCGGCATCAAGTGGGTCGTGAAAGGCGACGCCAACACGGGATATTTCCACGCATACACTAATGGGCGTAAGCGCAAAAGCACGATTCTTAGGCTGCAGTCCGAGGGTGGGACTTTGGTCACCCAAAACGAAATAGTTACACACATTTTTGACTACTTCGTAGAGTTGTTGGGTACAGCCGAAACCAAGAGCTTAAGTCTCAGGGAAGACTTATGGGGTTGGCAAGACCGTGTCTCGCAGCAGGAAAACGACGCCTTGATGGTGTCCTTTTCGCCCCAAGAGCTCGACCGTGCGCTAGCTGGTATGAAGAACGACACGGCTCCGGGCCCGGATGGATGGCCGGTGGAGTTCTTCAAACGGTTCTGGCTGACGCTTAGGGACTTGTTTCTAGCGATTCTCAATGGTTTTGCCTTGGGTACGGTAGACCTGGCGCGCCTCAACTATGGGGCTATCTGCTTGATCCCCAAGGTTAAAGGGGCAGAATCTATTAAGCAGTTTCGGCCGATCACGCTCATAAACGTTCCTTTCAAAATATGTGCCAAAGCTTATGCCTCTAAATTAGCGCCGGTCGCTCAACGTGTCATTAGCAAAAGCCAGACTGCTTTCCTTAAAGGCAGGAACATTCTGGAAGGGCCAATTGCACTCACGGAGATAATCCATGAGTTGAAACGTATGCGGGGACAGGGTGTCATTCTCAAACTTGATTTTGAGAAAGCGTACAATCGAGTAAATTGGGAGTTTATTCGGGAGGTCCTCCTCAAAAAGGGTTTTGAGGCAGGGTTTGTTCACCGGATCATGCATCTGATCTCGAGTGGCAACACCTCGATTATTGTCAATGGCGACATGGGCAAGTTCTTTCGCAATCGGAAAGGACTTAGACAAGGCGACCCCGTCTCCCCCCTAGTATTTAATTTCGTGGCGGACGCTTTGGCTGCCCTGCTGTCCAAGGCCAGGGAGGCTGGACACATCAAGGGGCTCGTCCCACACCTCATTCCAGGTGGGGTGACACACCTCCAATACGCAGACGACACTTTGCTGCTGTTTAATCCGGACGTTGATAGTATTGCCTCGATAAAGCTCTTACTTCTAGCTTTTGAGCTCCTTTCCGGACTCAAGATTAACTTTCATAAGAGTGAGGTCATCACCATGGGGATTGATGGCCAACAAAGCGCACGTGTTGCAAACCTGCTTAATTGTAAGCTGGGGAGCTTTCCAATTAAGTGTCTTGGGCTCCCTATTTCGCACTGCAAATTATCGATTTTTGAGTGGGAGGCCCTATACGGGAAAGTGGCCAACAGGGTGAGCCCGTGGCGCGGGAGATTCATGTCTTCTGCCGCAAGGCTAATTCTGACGAATTCGAGTCTCTCTTCCCTTCCCCTTTTCACAATGGGGATGTTCTTACTAGCTAACGGCGTTCACGCCAGGTTCTTTTGGGAAGGAACTGGAATCAAGAGGAAGTACCACCTAGTCAAATGGGCGGCAGTTTGTAGGCCAAAAAAATTCGGTGGATTGGGAATTCTCAACTCCAAACTGATGAATGTGGCCCTCCTAGCCAAATGGTGGTGGCGGCTGGCCCAAGGTGAGTCGGGGTTCTGGGCGAGCCTGCTAAGAGCCAAGTATTTCCCGAACGGGAACCCGTTCACTGCCTCGGCCAATGGCTCCGTGTTTTGGAGAGGGCTCCAAGCGGTACGTCCAGCTTTTGACATTGGGGCTAAATTTCTGATCAACAATGGCCAATCAACCCGGTTTTGGCTTGATCACTGGCTTGGTGCATCCCCCCTTTGGCAAAGTCACCCCAACTTATACCGGTTAGCCACTGACACTAACATCTTAGTTGGGGAGGCAATCAGGACTGCCCCTCCGGCGATTCACTTTATGCGCCCCCTTACGACCGAAGAGAGTGCGTCTTGGAACGGGCTGATTCAGCAGATCGGTGTCAACCGCCTAGGCACGACGGGTGACACAGTTGATTGGATCCTGACCGCTTCGAGAAAATTTTCTGTCAAGTCCCTGTATAACAAGCTCACTGAAGGGCCAGCGCTTGATATAGCTAAGGGGTTATGGAAGGCAGGCCTGCCTCTGAAGATTAAAATCAAATGCTTCGGAACCGGCTACCTACGTCGGATAACGTGGCCAAACGCAATGGCCTGGCTGATGGCACATGCTCGCTGTGCGGTCTTGTTGAAGATGCGAACCATGTTTTTTTTAGGTGCCATTTGGCCAGATTCGCTTGGAGTGCGGTGCGGGAGGCCTTCCACTCGGAATGGAACCCTGCATCGGGGCACCAGCTTGTCTCCACCCTTAAGTCCACAAAAGGGACCACTAGTTGGATAGCTTGGCGTTGCGTAGGGGCGCTGCTTTGGGCTATTTGGACGACTCGTAACAAGTTTACGATCGAGAAAAAATTTCCTCGTCACCCCGCAGACGTTATCTTCAAATGTCACTTATTTCTGCAGATGTGGACACCTCTGGGGAAGGAGCGCGATGCTGAGCGCATGTCCGATGCCATGGCGCGCATCAAGGCGATTCAGGTGCAGGCAGGACAGGCGCCGGCAAGCTGACGAGGCTTTTGGAGGGACTTTGCGGCATGTTTGTTGTCCCGGTCGTTGCGCTGATCTATGTGGATGTATGTTTTATTTGTCGTAACGAACCTTATGTCCTTCGCCGTACTGATCACGGATCGATGATACTTTCTTTATCTCTTAGCTTGTAACCAGTTGAACTTGTGGCCTTTGGGCTTTATTAATTTAAAGCCGGACGCTTTTAGCGTCTACGTTCCCAAAAAAAAAGCATATGCCTCTTCATTGGGTCCATGAGGCAATGCTACATCTATGGAGGGTTTAAAGGAACTTTATGGGCCGGGTTGAGGTGCCTT